>NW_028249069.1:0-110020 GCF_964263255.1 Lissotriton vulgaris | reverse complement strand
TCACCCACTCGTCTGCAGTCACCGCCACGTCCAGATGCTGATGCGAGTTTGCATCAGCCAGGAAGGGGGATTTGACTACCTGCCAGAATTGGGAGCAGTCCTTGCTACGGCCGCTCGCATGTAATTGGGCCCAAAGTTTTTCTTATGGTCTTTTTTACAATTAATTTGGGCCTGTTTATATTCTGATCTAAGTTTAGCTACTTCGATTTTATCTCTGACTGGGTTATGTAAAGCCTTCTTTAGGGCAGTTAATGCTTTACAACAAGCTGAGTTAAACCATCTTGGGGCTGGCTGGTTACCTGTTTTGTGATGATGGAGTAATTCAGCCTGAATGACTTTTAAGATCTCCCGGAAGCTAGATATAATTTGCTCGGGGAAGGTGTCTTCCGCCAGACAGGTGTTTATCCATGGGAATGCCTTGGATATAACCTTCTTGGTAATTGTTATAGGATCGATCTTTGACCATTTCACGGAAAAACCATTGGTTCTATCCATGGTCAGAGATTTCTGGGTCAGTAGGCTCTTCCTGATAGGGTTGGAGTCATTTGAGGTTAACTTAAGAGTAATGCTATTAGGAAAATGATCACCTGAAATTTCTGAACCGGTGGTAAACTGGAAAAGTTTACCCTTTAAAAAGTAGGAACATAAAATAAAATCTATGGTGCTTGAACAACCCCTACCGTGGAAAGTGGGTCTAAAATCTACAGGGGGGTCTACAAGTTCATTTGTATACATCAGTTCTAGCAAAGTAAGGCTGTCATTGAGAGAGTCACCTAGATAGGAATGAGTGAAGTGTGTCAATGGACAGTCTTGTTCATCTAGAAGGCCACAAGTGCCTTTTTTATAACTAACACACAATGGTACATGGTACATTGAAGTCCCCTCCCCATATTACATTACAGGCAGATGGTAAATGTTTAAAGCGTTGTTCATTTATAAGATGGGAAATTGCAGAAACAGTTTCAGCACAGTCCTCTGGGGATAGGTAGTTATAAAAATTAATAAGACAGTATGACGTACCATCATTAAAAATAATCGATAAGATCTGATAATTCGGGGTAATATGGGGGATGGAAATATTCCTTACTGCCAGGTTATTTGAGATATATACTACTAGGCCTCCCATGGGTCTACCATGAGTGGTAGTACACGCTGGGGAGTGAAATGTTTTATAGCCTTGTAGATGTATTGGGTCGATTGCCCAGGTTTCCTGCAGGCAAATTATCTGGTGGATAGATACGAATTCTAGCCAGGATTTAAGTAAGATCTTTGATCGATGGCCTGCTACATTCCAGAATAATAGGGATACTAGCAAGCTCGATGAAATGATGGTGTCGTGTGCTGGACTTCCTAGTTGTGGCGAAGTATGGAGGGAGATGCGATTGTCATCGTTACCAGAGTAGGGCGAGATTTCAACACATGGTGGTAACACAAGACTGGGGGGTGGAATCGAGGGTAGTAGAGGTCTGGGTGAAATAGATGGTGATGGGCCTAAAGAAGGGGGATTCCTGCTATCCTGGTTGTTGGTCGATGGTGGTCAATCTACCATCTCCAGGCAATCAAATCTATTATACGTGTGAACACCCCTCCAATCATAGGGTAGTGCGGTGTCTCTGCCTCCTTGTCCCGACCAGTCTGCCCAGTCTGATCTTCTATTCCAGCTTCCTACCTGAGTCCAGTTCCACTCAGGACCTGGGGCATAGCGGTTAGCTGGGGGATAGAAGAAGGACAGTCTTTTTGTACCTATTCCTTCTGAGGATAATTGGGACCCCCAGGAGGAGATATGTTCGACCGATTGGGGGTCTTCAAAATTAATTATTACACAATCTCCAGGAATTGTTTTTAACTCTTTCCCCACCCAAGGAACCCTACGGACTGAAGTGACTCTGTTGTTGATGTAGGGAGGAAGTGGCCTGTTGGTTGATAGCCAATGTAGCACTTTATTTTTTAAGGACCATCCTGGTTCCTCTGAGTTTGGATTCAACTCAGGAACCCCGGTCATGATAACGACAAATGGAGTTGCTTCCGGGGGGAGATGGGCTGAGCGAGCTCCATTGCGTCTAGTGTTATAAGCGGCGTTTTCAGTTGCCGGTGTTTTTGTTGTATTCGTTGTGTGGGGTAGAGTACGGGTAGGAACTGGTACCAAAGGAGGAGCTGGGAGTGATGGTGTGGCAGGGCCCTTTTTTGCAGCGATAGATGGTAACGTTTGCTGCACAGTTGTAGTTATTGGTTTTTGATGGACTACCGCTGTGGTAGTCACAGATTTGAGTGCTTGAGGTGCTTGATGAGTGGTAGGTGTCCCTGTTTTGGTAGATTTTGAATTAAGTGTTTGAACCACGGAGGGGGTAGGAATTGAAGTCTTCTTAGTCTTTAGATCAGATGTTAGTAATGCTAAGGTTTTTTCAATTTTGGACAATGATAACTCAATAGGTTTCATGTATAATTTAATTAGTGCCTTTAAAGAAACCAGTATATGAGTATCGTAAGTGCGGGGGTCCTGCCCACTTCCCACATTACCACTAAGAGTAGGGTTGGGAATATCAGATGAAAGATTAATGATATCTGATGTTATAAAACTAGTCTGTTGCTGAGGTAACGATGGATGACTTATACCTTGTTTGGGCATAGAGGATTGGGCAGTGAGTTGTAACGGAGATCCTTGCCGGGTCTGTGGGTTAGTTTTCTGGGGTGAGTGCTTTTTCCCTTTTCTCCCCCTTCTTTTTTTCGGTATGGCTCCCTCCCTCTGGCCTCTAGTATTCGGGGAGTGAGAATACTCGTCTATTGGGTTTGTAAAGAGAGTCGAGGTTCTCTCGATTGATAGGGATGATTGAGGTGGAGGAGAGTGTGATAATTGTGTAGCTGAGAGATCAATCGATACCGACAGGTCCACGGTGCGCGGGACCATGTGGGGCTCTGACAATGCGCCAGGGTCTAAATTGCGCAGTGGGGTTTTAGCTGCTGCCAGTAGACCCAAAGAGGAACGCTTGGCTGTAGCTAGGTCTTGGGAAACCCTCCTTTCTAACAAAAGGACGCCTTGATTTATGGCGTCATTTGCCCTTGCGATGAATTGATCAATTGGGCCTATTGTCTGAGCAGCATGAGATGGTTTGCTACTTCTGGTAGTTCTTGGTGACATACTTTCAGTAAAGGTAACAAAAAACAGAAAGCTAATAAGGAACACCAGGACATAGCAGGGCATAAACAAATGAAATATCGTGTAGAAGGGAAATAGGTGAAACTGTCAATAAGGTGGCCCAGTCCAGCCTTACCCGGTCTTGAACGGGCTTAAACGGGCCCGCCCTTGGCCTGGGCTTCGCGCGGCGTCCCGCGAGACGGGGGTGACGTTGAATTTAAGTGCCTCCTGGCGTGCAAAAGTCGCGGTTTGTGCCACTGAGGATGCTGGGTATTGCAGTCCTCTTGCCCCACACCACGCTCCGCTCGGCAGCCAGACCCCGAGATGGAACAGGAGTCAGGCGGCGGGAGGCGGGTGGGCGAAGACACGGGTTTTGGCAATCCTGTTTGGCCTCAAAAAGTCAGCAAAAGGTCCTGAGCACAACGGTTCATGTGGCAGAAGGTTCCCCCCCTCGACCTGGGTGACGCTGAATTTAAGCGCCTCCTGGCGCGCAAAAGTCGCGGTTTGTGCCGCTGAGGATGCTGGGTATTGTAGTCCTCTTGCCCCACACCACGCTCCGCTCGGCAGCCAGACCCCGAGATGGAACAGGAGTCAGGGGGCGGGAGGCGGGTGGGCGAAGACACGGGTTTTGGCAATCCTGTTTGGCCTCAAAAAGTCAGCAAAAGGTCCTGAGCACAATGGTTCATGTGGCAGAAGGTTCCCCCCCTCGACCGGGGTGACGCTGAATTTAAGCGCCACCTGGCGCTCAAAAGTCGCGGTTTGTGCCGCTGAGGATACTGGGTATTGTAGTCCTCTTGCCCCACACCACGCTCCGCTCGGCGGCCAGACCCCGAGATGGAACAGGAGTCAGGCGGCGGGAGGCGGGTGGGCGAAGACAGGGGTTTTGGCAATCCTGTTTGGCCTCAAAAAGTCAGCAAAAGGTCCTGAGCACAACGGTTCATGTGGCAGAAGGTTCCCCCGCTCGACCGGGGTGACGCTGAATTTAAGCGCCTCCTGGCGCGCAAAAGTCGCGGTTTGTGCCGCTGAGGATGCTGGGTATTGTAGTCCTCTTGCCCCACACCACGCTCCGCTCGGCGGCCAGACCCCGAGATGGAACAGGAGTCAGGCGGCGGGAGGCGGGTGGGCGAAGACACGGGTTTTGGCAATCCTGTTTGGCCTCAAAAAGTCAGCAAAAGGTCCTGAGCACAACGGTTCATGTGGCAGAAGGTTCCCCCCCTCGACCGGGGTGACGCTGAATTTAAGCACCTCCTGGTGCGCAAAAGTCGCGGTTTGTGCCGCTGAGGATGCTGGGTATTGTAGTCCTCTTGCCCCACACCACGCTCCGCTCGGCGGCCAGACCCCGAGATGGAACAGGAGTCAGGCGGCGGGAGGCGGGTGGGCGAAGACACGGGTTTTGGCAATCCTGTTTGGCCTCAAAAAGTCAGCAAAAGGTCCTGAGCACAACGGTTCATGTGGCAGAAGGTTCCCCGTCACTCAATAATACAGTATACAGATACACCTTCTTCACTTGTTAAGATCAGAAAATTGAGCCAACCCTTTCTCCTCCTTGCGTCTTTACTCACACGTGCCCACTCTGTAATTCCAAAAGGTTTCCCTGGCCCAACAACTTTCTCAGCCCAATTTCTTCTTTTGACCCCTTTCTTCAGCAACCTTCTCACTTTTCTTCCTTGCAGAACCTCGAACGGAACCTTGCCAGTGACACAGTTGGGCGTGGTGCGATAAGTCCACACCAATTTCTCCACCACAATCTTCCATTGATACCCCTAATTCGATGGCAGTTGCAGACCCTCTTTCAAGGTTCTATTGCACCTCTCCATGAGTCCATTACTCTGAAGAAAATAGACCAAAGACCTGATGTGCTCAACACCATACATTCTAAGAAAATCCTTCATCTCCTCTGAGATGTTACCATCTGTTCAGGTACCCCTTTTGTATGCCATAACTCTTCCAGAAATGTCATCACATCCTGAGATGTTACATGATCTGTAAGTTTCATGTCTGGCCACCACAAATAATAATCAATGGCCACCAGAGCAAATCTGGGACACAAACCCACCACAGGGTATGGACCAGGGATGTCCAAACCCAACTTCTTCCAGGGTGCATCCATTTTGTCCACTTCCACAGCTGGATATTCTACTGTCTTTTGCAATTTGTCACTCCATGTGCACAGTAAAAAATCTTATCACCCATTCACGTTGGCCTAATCCAGGCCACCAGTATTCTGATGTCACTCTTCACTTGGTTTCACTCATGCCAGGATGACCCTCGTGTGCTAAACTCACTATGCGATTCCTCAATACCTCTGCAACCAACAATTCGCCCCTAAAAACCACCTCACCAATGACATAAAATTCTTAGTCAATATTCCTCAATGACTCTGCTTTCTCAGATGCTTTACTCTTGGCCGGCCATCCCTTAATCATATACTCCTTCACCTCATGCAATGTGACTCCTAACGGATTGCCTTTACCCACTCCAGCTGGCATATCCGATTCATAGTGAGCACATCCACACTTGCCACATGGCAATGCTCCTCATCTTCAACCCCTTCATCCTCACTTTCCACTGGTAGTCTTGACAAACTGTCCACAAACATGTTTTTGCTTCCAGGCACATTCTTCATTCTGAAAGTGTATTCCATCAATCTCAAAACCCACTTGATAATCCTAGATTAAATCTGTCTAGTACCTTTCCTAGTAAACACATCCACCAAGGGTCAATGAATGGTGCAAATCACGTAGTCCATTCCGCACAAAACCTTTCAAAGTGACACACACCCCTCCAACACGCCAAACATTCTCTTTCAATCGTGGAACATGACAACTCAGCACCAATCCTCAGCCATCTCCTCAACTGATCATGCTTTTCAATATCATTCCAAAAAACATGGATGTCATCTTGTAAGTTAGTCACCTTATCTTCTTTCTTAAACTAGTGGTGCGTGTCCCTTTGATACATTACTGCTGCGGATGCCAGACCAAAAGGCATATGCTTGAACCAGTATACTCCTTCATTGGTGTAAAAAAATGTGAGTTGCCTTGACTCCAGATGTAGTGTGATCAGGTGATATGCTGATGACTGATCAAGCGTAGAGAAAAAATTAGCACCCTTGACTGTCATCAACATATCACCAATGTCAGTAAGAGAATGCCGATCTATCCAAATACATTTGTTTGTCATGCTGATCCACACACATACGCACATTCTAATTTCCCGTCTTAGCTAAAATAACTAAACCCTTCTCCTTTCCTTGCACCTACCATTCTTTTCTGGCCCCCCTAAGTTGTTATTTGAATGGTCGAGGTTTGAGAAAGGGCAGCCACCTCTATAACTGGGTTCAAATCCCAGCGTTTGGTCAACATACTGTGATTCTGGGCACATCACGTATCTCACTGGGCCTAAAAATGAACGTGACCCTGTGGAATGTAACTGTTGCTTATGCCTTTGCTTTGATTGAGCCCTGAATAAAAACTGGTAAAAACTTTTTAAAATAAACATAGCAAAGCTAGTAGATCTTGCCAAATTTGTATTTAGACATGTTGTACAGCCCAACTAAAATGACAGAAAAAGTGCTTTGGCATGGTCCACACTGGTTGCCTTCTAGCGCTTTTAAAAATGTTCAACCATGCTGCACAGCAGCTACACGTATGCTTTGTAAATGTTTTATTTTCCATATTGTACGGCTGGGTAGTTGCTGTGCAGCATGGTTGAAGGTAAAAAAAACTGTATAAAGAGGCCAGCATTGATCGCGTCATGGCACTTTTTGTACGTTAAGCCATGCTGCACAACAGCTATACTGTGGTACAACATGGTTAAAAAATACGAAACCTATTGGCTTTGCTTTGCCAATGTTTATTTTTCCCCTGGGAGGACAGGATCAAGTCCGAAGTATCTTGCAGGAACAGTGAAACAGAAGTATGCCACAGTTGTGAGGCATGGTCTTCTCAAATTAATCTTCCACTGAATGCCTTGTGTGACTTTTGAATGTGATGTATGTCCTGGCATGCAACTTACTCACAATATACCAGCCAAATACATATCATGTAACCAGTATTTCTGAACATTTAGATGAAACTTTCTGTTATTGAAAATATTTCAGTGCAGCCAATTTTCCACAGAAGTAAGTCTGAGTCAAAAGGTGTAGACATGGGTGTTCTCAAGTGAGGTATCGGGATGTGCCATTGGAATACAGTGAACAGCCACAGAATACATTGCCCAATTTCCCCACACTACTCACACAGGCAAATAAACTCTACAAAATGGTCGTAGAACATTTGTACAAGGGTTTTTAAGATACCTCAAACACCCTGTTATTTAATAAGGGTCTACGTGAAGGCATTTCTCTAACAGAGAAATACGGTTCTGCCATAATAAAAATAAAAGTATAGTCAGATTTATTTCTGCGAATGCCCAAACAACAAACCATACAAGGATTAGTACTCTAGAACATTTTCGTAAATATCCTGAAGTTGGAAATCTATCAATTTGTATGAAGAAAACTTGGCTCGTATGCATATACTTCTTTGTGGCCATTATCCATCATCATTCCATTGAACGCATTGTGTATTTATTTCCCACCAAGCCTGCACCAGGTTGGGCCACAGAGGATAATATTTTAGCTAGGGTTTAAAAAACTACCTGCAACTAAGGACGCAGTGATCCAGTCCTGGGCTTTTCTTTTACAAATCATTATTCTGGTGTTTTTGCTAATTGGAATCATCTAATGACAACCAGAACTGCAACTCCCTGAATGCATTTGGTTGTTAGATTAAAACCCAGAACTTGTGCATTCAGTCATGATTACATATAGAGAAATCTGTATTAGTAAATCCCATTTAAGGTGTGGGGCTTGGACCTTGCAAGGCAAGGTTTGTCTGGAAGTTTGTAAATTCCCACAAACATGTAGCTCTGTGGGTATTTACAAACTGAAATCCAAAACCTTTTACTCTGTGGAAATGGCTCAAAAGTTACTCATTTCAAGAGCTGGAATAACTATAATTCCAGGATCCGAAGAGGGAAGCATCACCCCTACGTTTTGTTGTTTTGAGCTTTCTCCTTTGGGAAAATATGTTTTCCTCAGAGAGAGAGTTGGCTTTGGGACAGTGTGACTGGTGCGGCCGCACAGGACGCTGACCTGGAGAGGGGGACGCTGACCTCAGGGGAGCCGCTGTATTTCGCAGTAACTTATGATTTAAAAGCGCCTGTGGCAGAGTTCCATGTGAACCCAGTTTTCAGACTGATGTATACAGGCCTCAGCAAGGCCTGTAAGAGCAAAGGGTTCGCTCCTCTGTGCAAACTACAGAAGAAATTGGCACGGAAACTGGAAATACAAAAACATAGTTTAATAAACCTTTAAAGGTGGTACTACAGCTTACACAACACTCTACAGTATTGTACAAGGTAGCACAAAGAACTCAGACATGCGGTCCCCTTTTATCCACAAAGAAGGGGCTCATAAGTGGGCGGTTACTGCTCAAAGCATGATTTACAACCATATATGGACATTTCTTGAACATAATCGATACATGGGTGGAGTTAACAGTTCTTGAGACCTGCCGAACACACATTCCAATCCACGCTAATCAGAAACAGATGTGACTCCTACTGGACATGCGCTGGACGCACAAGGAACTATTTATAGCCTGTTGCTGGCCAAACTTCAGGGGTGACAATCAGTTAGGTAGGGCTCGCCTCGTGGCGAGCACATGGTAATGTACGGCACACAAGATGGACACCAGAAAACAAAATGGAGTCTGGCCGTATTTCAATTACGGGCGGGAAAACTAGAACGAAGACATGATAGCATGTCTTCAGCGAATGCTTAATACTATCACTGTTTTATTTACAACAAGACAGCAATAAAAATGTCAAGAAAACTCCCGTCATTAATGTTCCTGCCAGAGAGAGATAAGAGTCTTGTCTAGTTACAGTTTTCACTTGCTATAAAGTAGTGCAAAGGGTTAATATGCCTGCCACAAAGAACTCCTACCGTGCAGATCACAGATCTGCATTTTATGTGGATAGCTGAGTGGATTACTGCTTTTGTCACAGTGATCCTTTTGTCACTGCAGTTCATATGATACAACCCCAATATAGAACAGTGACTGTTTCCAACAGTAATAAAAGAGCTGCACTTTGTTTTTTCCCCAGTCTTATCTAGTCCTAATGGTGGTGAAAAGGGTTTGTTTGGGCAGCTCTACATTCTTATTAGTAAAGTCAGTGCTTTAAAAAATAAATGTATGAGAGAGAGTGTCTATGGAGAGATGAGGGGCACTTTTGCTTGGTGGTAATGAGGAAATCCGAGGAGGAGGTCATGGGGGTGCATACATGATTGTCAGAAGGGTGCCAACAGCGCTAAAGCTGGCCCTGCAGACAGAGAAAAAGAAATGCATTTGCACAGCTGGCTCCATTCCTCCTGTGCAGAACTTTACGCTTTCTACATTTTTGCAGACGGGGAACAGGAGCTCCTGGGAGAGGTAAATTGACTGTTTCAGTAGTAGCGTGGAAACTTCCCTTGTGGCGCTGCTTTTCAGTTGTACTGTTGGCAATGTTTATGAATTGAACACAAGCATATATGTAGGTTCAGGCCAAGTCATAAATCTCTTTCTGGTGTTTTTTTTAAAGTTAATTAGTTCTCAAAACTTTTTTGGCCATCAATGGTTATTTCGTAAACCAATATCAGAATATTTGCCTCCAAAGTTGTTGTAACACATTTGAAGTAAAATAAATAATTATTCGGGTCACGTGGTATAAATGCTGCTCTCTCCTAGGGGTTATCACCACAAAACAAGCCATGACAATTTAAATGACATAGCATGCCTGCATTCTCAATATGTAGAATGTAACTTGGTTGTTCTGCCTAATATTGTTTATCATTCTTATGCCTGAGATTCCAAAATTGAGCAATCCAGACTATTTTGTCTTTCACATATCTCTCTGTAGGGGGGCCTTCCAACAAGGGATGGGGATTTTGAGGCACTTTATCAATATTCATCAAAGGAATAACAAAATATATAGTAGCTTGTCTTGCAGGTCATGTTGTGGATACCCAAAAATTCTGCAGTGCATTTACTTTTTATAATTATATAATTAATAAGCTATTATTTCCATCTACACAGTTTACTAGCCCCTTCCGATTTCTCCGCGATATTATGATTGACAGATATTAATACGCCTTCTTCGTGTGATAAAATGTGTCAATTCCACTATCCATTCATCCTAGTGAATCATTTGGAGCATCTTTTTCACTCAACTGTGTAACATGATTTATTCAAGAGTGATCTCATTGTAGAGGTGGCCAGCATTGACTTGCATGGACTGGATTCATGTTAGACGCTCAGGACAGCAAGTGACGGGGTAAAGGATTCCCATTAAAATGCATTGTTAGGGTATTTAGCCACTGTGGGTCTTGGGCATCAGGTTCAGAGGACAGTCCTTGTCCTAAGTGCTGTTATGAACTTGGAGCGACTCAGTTTGATGAGGAGTTCTAAAAATCTTCCAAACATGTGGCCCACATGGACCAAGGGTAGACATCCATACTCTAGGGAGACTGACTTTTCAATTTTATTTGTTAAACCTTATGACATAGTTCTTGCAAAAACTTGCAATACAAACTTGATAAACAAAAACACAAAACCCTAGTTTTATAACATGTTGTTTAAGAATACGTATAAACCCAATTTCACTTAATATTGGAGATGTAACTACTGTATCCAATATAATATACACAATATAACACTCAGACAATACAGATGAAACCTACAACATGAATGAGGAGCAGATGGATTGTGATGTAAAAAAAAATAACTGTTCTCCACATTTTCTGAAAACTTGAAGAGCGGTTCAAAAACCATGTTACATATTTATATCAAACTTTGAAACAGTAAATAAATGTATCATGAGTTAAAGTGCCATGTGCCCCAACAGAGCAATTACATGCTCCCTATGATTTAGAAACAATGTTGTTTTTTTCGGTTTTATGATGCAACAGAAGTACAACATACACTGCCCACAACCTCCTGACTGGCACACATCAAAGGATACGAAAGAGAAAGGAAAGAAAAAAGACTAAACTAAGTTTAACTTACCCTCCCAGCACCCTTCTCCTCTCCTAACCAGCGGCCCTATGCCCTAGGCCTATCTCTGGGAGGTCCGTGATCAAAACAGGAGATCCCCAATATTTGGTGGTGCTACGGCCCTTCCAACAGCCCCAATATGTGTTTGGAGAAATTCTGTGAGTACATTCCGAGCAGCAGAATTACTGGTACTAGCTATTTTTGTGACACAGGATTCCTTCAGTTATGAGTTGAACCTTTCTGAATGGGGAAAAGTCTGCAGATCTAGATTGCCTTTCAGAATTCCACACACTGTTCCTGATTCCAAGGGGTTTAAGACAGGTATTTACCACCTGCTCCAGGCACTGGTGAATATCTGCAGCACCTCTGTGTAAAGGGATGGATAGAGAAGGTCAGAATGTCATCTAATGGAGGAGCATTACAAGCATCCACCATGCCTTCGCTAAGGATCAGGTGGGGGTGCAGGAATTGTGTACAGGGGTGCAATGTAGATTTTCGGCTGGTAACATTTTCCAGTGCAACCGCACCTGGAGATTCCGGTATGGGAACACGGGTTTCCTGACAATAATGCCAAGCAGAATGCCACACTGGAAATCCTCTCCACACTTGTTGTAATTTGGGTCTCAGCATGTAAAAGCCTAAAAGTCCTTTTTCGGTCTTGCCTACATAATTTTTTAGCTGTCTGTTGGCCAGACCTGTTGTTTCCCAAATACTTAGAGTGGCTTATGGGTTACTTCATTACACATGAATAAAGGGATGTGTAGTCTATCTCACTTCCCTCTCTTGATACAATGGTTTTCCTTCTTTTTTTTGTTTTTGTCCCACGCAAGAGCATTTCGGTCTCATATTGTTTTGAGGTTCACTTGTATCTGCCCTCTGCTGATGTTGAGGTTTCAGCACTCCAACCATCATCTCCTTGTGATTGCATTCAGGAAACTACAATGTTCTTTTATTTTGAGGACTTCATGGAGCATATAATTTTACTCGCTCTCTTGCCTGTGTGCTGCTTTTCTCCTCACATTGCCCCACCAATGTGCATATTGCTTCCCCGATACTCCAGCTTTTATTTCTTACTTATTTTTTTGTAAATATAGATCTTCATTTGTGTCTTCCCCTTTGCTCCCACCAATCATCAGTGTTTACTTCCTGCCAACTCTCCATCCCTACCATTCCACACCCTCCCTTCCCTGTTCCATTTATTATATTTTTGTGTAGTTTATTTATTTATTGAGTTGTGGGCCCGGCTGCTGTATTTTGCTACTGCTGCACAATGTTCTCAAAATGAGACTCATTTTTTTAAAGAACTACTCCAAAGGAATGATCTGCCATCTTGGAACAGTAAATAAAAAAAACAAAGGACATGGTGACCCTATTATGCCCTATGTGTGTGCATGCATGATAACTCATGGTAGTCATATAAGAACGAGTGTCCCTAAATAGGAAATCAATTTCTAAATTGCCAAACATGCTTGTGCATGCACCTTGACGCATGCGTTCATATTTCGGTATAGAAAAGATGTGGCAAAACCAAAAGCTCATCCTTTTAATACAAAGGCCTAGAGGCTTCACCAGAGCTATTTCATAAAAGAAATCGACAATTGGGGGCTTCCATATTAAATGGCAATTCTTCACTTTATCCTAACGCTAAATGTACCACAACTGATGGTGCCTTAAAATGCAGCTTTGGATGGTCTTTGACTTTTGAATATTCTGGATACATAAAGGGCTCTTTACAGGGTGAGACAGGTCATAGCGGGCACCGGCATTTCCCTGGTGGGCCACGAGGGTGGGGGCCTGTTTTGGGCTCCTGCGAGCCATTTTTGTTACCGGGAGCCGGCAATATCGTCCCGCTGTAAAAAAAAATTCACAGAAACCGTCCCTAGTAAACAGCTCGGCTGCTCCCCCTGGGATGGTTATGGATATGTACTTATTATGATGGGTAAGAATAACATGCACAAACAATCATTCATTATTTTATTCCTGAGAAGTTACCATATGACATTTTAAGGTTATATCTACCAATGTTACTCCTTACTGTGTACCTGTCATGGAGCAGACTATAGCCCTTAACACAAAAATACATGGCAGCAGAAATATATTAAAAACCTAACAGTCCAATTTTTGCATTGCTTTTGTGAAAGTCGATTAACCCAACAGGAGTGTCGCAACATAATACTACTGTTGCCAGTCACAAGTAAAGTCCACCAACAGGGATGCTTCTCCTTGCATCTCCTGTCACCCAACCACACACAAGAGACCAGATCACATACTTTATTTAAACTGCTATGGTATGCTAAATGTTTCATTTCATTCCAGATGGATTTAAGGGAACTGTTGAAGAACAGAAAATTTATTCCGTAAGTAACAGGGCAAGCATGTATGGTCTTAAGGTACATAGGGTTGCATGGAAAATAAAGGGGTACGGGGTGCTGCTTTTACGCTGTAGGAACAAATAGTGAACACTGCTGGCAAAAGCAAACAAAATAGATACCATAAGTGACTCTCATTGGTCAAACTACATGTCACAGGTGTACCTGTGCAAAAGTGTGTGGTGCTTCACATTAGGTCGCAGTTTTTATGATTGAAGAGTTGGCTGTGGTTCTCCTTACTCCATCTGTAGGTCTTTGTGGGAGTTTGGTGCAGTGAGAATTTCTCTGCTTAATTGTTTGGTATCACTGGTGGGTGAGGAGTTTGAGGTCTTAATATTTTCTAGTAATATTTCAGGAGGGATATCTTTATAAAGTACCTTTGAATGGTAGAGTTTATTCCACTCAAAGCCCTTTCAATAGTATATTGGAGTTGATTCCAGATCTTAACTTCATGGCCTCAATTTGAGAAAGACCCTAGGAACACCTCTGAGGTTAACCTGAAATTAGTAGGTATTGCAGCATGAAGTAAAGATGGAGGTGTGTTTTGCTCTGAAGTGGTCCTGAAATTTAGACTTCTTCTTTCGTCAGATATCATTTTTTGTATTTTGCTTAATTTCATTTCAAGTTTATTTGTTAACTGTTTAAAGAATGGCAAAACCTATGCAGTTGATTGTAGTAGTTACTGCCTGTCAGTAATTTTCCCCAAAACGTACTTACACCTTTGCCCAGTACTAATTTCAGCATAACCGTATTTTACTGCCAGGAGTAATTTTTATTTAACATATGTCCCGGTGTTTGAAAGTGGAAAGGACTGAGTATAATAATTCAAATTGGCTTTCAGATGGATATTTATAAAATGGCTTTGTGATCTAGGAATGTACTGACGTATTCCTAAACTGTCTTGCAGAAGGATCAAGCACAGATGTTTGGCTTTATATTCCAAAGCATTATCTGCCTCTACAGTGCAGTCCGGGTAAGAGTCTCTGCATCATACTTTACCACCAAGTCCAAGAAAATACACGGGGCCGGGGTGGCTAAAGGTGCTTTGTTGCAGTGAGTGGGGGATGGGAGGGTGATGCGTTGATGCACCTGCGCTCTGGTTTTACACCAGGCTAGCTCATATTTACAAATGTGCAGACTGGTGCCCCTCCTAGATCCATCGCATGAAGGTCCCTGCAACTTTCTTCTTCACACAGAACCACTTGGCACACAGTACATCACCGAAAACTTACCCGCCTGAACACTTTACAGGCAAAAACTGAAGTAACTTCTTGATCTTTGTTTCTTTCAGAATGGGCCTGTGAACAAGAAAGCAGAATCCTATGAATTTATTACAATAAACACCATCAGATTTGTGGTAAGGATAACTGTTTTAATGTCATGATATTTTGTGTGTGTTATTTGACTCAGTTAGCCTCAACTGGTGTATGTCGGTGTATCTGAGTAGAAGAAGCAGCCAGTGGCGTTTGTTGAGGAGAGGACACACAGGGTGGGGCCAGATACCATGTAAGAGGTTTTTGAATGATGCAAGTGATGCATGTTGACAGACACGCCCAGGGCAGGTCTCGGGTTAGGGACAAGGAGCTTGCACCCATTGACTCCTTAACTCCAAACATTGTTGCTGCATGTAAACCTGCTTGCGTGAGCCAAGTCAGAAAAGAATGTCTTACAGGAAGGGTATTACCAAGTCACGCATGTAGCTGAGTGCACCTTTTACTGCACATGTGTTCCTGACAAAGTAATGCATCACTGGCAGCTGGGTTAGCAGTGTGGATGATGTCTTCAAGAATATATATTTACTACAGACCAAGTTCTTTTTACCCTCAGGAAACTACTGCAGCCAGCTGTGGAGTGTCTACCCAACAGCTGTTCCTTAATCAGGTAAGAGTTTTCTTGCTCTAGTGTTACCCTATTGTAAACCACTGTGATAGGTCAATTGATTCTGGCCTCAGTTACTAAATATTCTTGAAGCCTATGGGATGCAGAATTGAGATCCTGCAGGTACGACTAGACCTGCCCAAACTGTTTTAAATCAGTAAAATATGTGACATTTTGTCAAATTTTACTGGAGAATACTTTTGCATATTTTTTCTATAGGGGATTTTTCACTAATCAGTCCCCTAACTGATATCTTCAAGTCTTTTGAACTTAACATTTGCCCACATAATCAATTTTTGCACAGGATTGCTTGATGCTAATTTTATCAAACGTTATTCAAGTTCCCATGGCATTTTCAAGAGGTCAATAAATTATACAATTAAGACCATTAATGAAATAAAGCCAGAATTAGAAAGGGTCTGAGTCAAATTGAATATGGTATGTTTGGATCTGCACATATGTGTGCAGGCATAAATCAGAGATTTGTATCCATCGCATCGTTACATGTGCATTTTGTTTGCATGGTTATGATTACCAATCAACACAGGCGATTTAGTTACACCCATTATTGAAGTGTAAATAAATGATATGGGGAAAGGCCCCTATTCAGAACAACTTTGAATTTCATTACCTAATTCTAACAATTCAGCCGCACATGATGCCAAACAATACTTAATCATAAGTTGAATTTTCAACAAATCGGTCACAACAAAGTTGTTAAACATGTCCTGTCCATGGCTCAACCAACCTTAAAAGACACTGGTTTGACAGAGACAGAGATGGAGGCAGGGCTAGGGGTAGGTGTATACAGAGAAGAGAGTGAGAGGTTAATACAGAGAGGTAGGTGGAATAGAGAGAAAGTACACTTTCCCAGGAGTCCCTTGGAAGATGGGGGTCCGGCAATGCCCACTTTGCTGATGCCCTAAATCATCCCTGACCATGGTCATCCAAGGGCAGGATCCACAGAGATATTTAGGTTTGATTCATTCTATGTGAATTTATCTGACATGTATATTCTTAAAATCTCGCATAGATCAGGCCTCCTAGATCTATCCTGGACATGTCAGATAAATCTTTGTCTGTCCCTCAAGGAGAGGATGGTGAACATTAATTTTAATAATTTATTGTTTTTGCCTCTCAGGGATTCTATCCATATTGTAATAATACCCATATATTACAAAAAATCTCACAATAGGAAGATGAGGAAAATTCATACATCACCACAAAAAATGATGCCTATCACAAAGGAGTTGACCGATAATCTTCTGATGGAGAGGAGGCCTTTGGTGGGGGACAGCATCTCGTGAAAAGGATCATCCCTCACTTCTTGTGCACCTAATTCGACCACGCATAGTTCACACTCACATGCAACGATCCCTTAAACGTGAAATTGCCACATCAAGAATACAAAATAAAAATGTTTTCTCTCTGTCCTTACTTTTTAAACCCTTCGCATTTATTTACCATCACTATTCCCTCTGTGACATATTCCTTCACTCTTTTTAGCACTTTTTGGCGGAGAGTCCAGTTTCTGTCTTCACCTCACAAGTTTTCTCATCCACTCTTGGTATTCTACTTTTGAGCAGGAATATCCGTCCCCAAATCAAGAAACTTCGACATCTAATGAAGCAGTAGTAATCACAACCGCACAAATAGTTAACAGGATCAAGAAAGGGAGAAGAGATGGAGCCCCAGGTCCAAATGGGATACCTCCAATTTTATTCAAACAGGAACCAAAATATTGGGCGTTTATTCTTAAACCAATGGTTGAAAAAAATCGGCAAACTCTGACAATCCCACAGTCATGGAGGGGGGCAATAATATCACCAATATACAAAAAAGGCGATAGAAAAGACCCAAGACGCTATCGGTTAATAGACCTACTAGACAACGAGGCTAAGTATTTCGCGGGCCTCCTACTTCAGGAATTGACATGGTGGGCAGAAGAAACCTCAGCTATCCCGTTTAACCAAATGGGCTTCATGAAAAATATGGGGACATCCACCAACATCTTAGCCCTGTCACTATTGATCGATTCAGCGCTAGCAGGAAATGCCCCCTTGTATCTGTGTTTCATAGATTACAGCGCCGCATTCGACAGGTGTAAATAGAAATCTGCTGTGGCAAAAACTGACGAGAATGAAAATTCCAGAAGCCCTACTGATCCAACTTATTCTCCTGCATAGCGACATGTGGGTCCAGGTCAAATTAGGTCTGGGAGACTTCTTAACTAAGAAAATTCTAACCTGCACAGGCGTTAAACAAGGGTGTGTGTTAGCACCAACTTTATTCAATCTCTTTATGGCCGAACTAGCAACTAAATTAAATGACAACAGCTCACATGCTCTAAAACTAGGAGCCAGACAGTTGTCCAACCTATTTTACGCCGATGACCTGGTGTTAATTAGCCAGACTCAGATTGGCCTACAGCGGCTTCTCGACATCACCGCAGAATATTCCAATGCAAACAAACTCAGTATCAACTACAGCAAAACAAAAGTCATGCGCCTTAACCATCGCAAAAATAAACCATCATTCAGTTGGTACTTGGACTCAAATAAACTAGAAAACACAAACAAATATTGCTACTTGGGAGTGATCATTGACGACACAAGTGGAGGAGATAAACAAGAGAGGCCTATTGATTGCAGTTTCTTTAAGGAACCTTAAAAAGAAGATCACTGTTCCAAACTTCACTCCACTCCTCCAAGTGATTCAAGCAAAACTGTCTCCGTCCATCACATATGGAAGTGAAGCTATGAGAGGCAGGGACATAGGAACTCTGAATGGAGTAGTCACAAGAGCAATGCGGATAATGTTCGGTCTCCCGAAATACACCTCTCCGGCGCAGATCCGACTTGAATTTGGGTTGGTCAAGGAAGAGATTGCACGCAAGGGATCATACCTTAAGACCTGGTATAAAATAAGCAGAGGTGAAGCACACACTCTTAACGCACTCCTCTGGAAAGATCTACAAAACAAAAACGACAGTCCAGCAAGACTCTTTCTGGAGGATGCCATTAACCAACTGGGGCAAGGCAGCTATGGGAACTGCAAGGGAACCTGGCAGGCTTTAAAAAAAACGTAAATAAAATCGTTAAGAAAGAATCCCTCATTCAAGACAAAGCTTCATTAGCTAAGCGAGCACATGGCTGGCTGACGGTTCAAACTTATAACAAACTCACTCCACAGTCATATATGTCGACCAGTTTTACCAAAACAACAAAAGATTGGGAGTACTACCGTCAGCGGACCACATGGCCCCATGGCTGCGCCCCTCAAATGCAGCAAAATGCCGCTTATGCGGTATGCACGAGGAAAACATCATACACCTCATTACCATCTGCAAGGAGCTGCAGTAAGTGCGCAAGAACTTATTGAGACCTCTATTTATAAAAAACGGAAACAGAACCTGTAGAGAAGCAACTTTGGCCTGCTTCAGAGGCGTGGATGTGCAAACCGCCTGCCGACTGGTTAAATATCTTGGAGCACCAGAATCCAGGCTCAAAAGAAATGATGAAAGTCTGAATGTACACCGTTACCACACCCCTAAAGACGACAGCTCCTAAATATCAGGTCGGCCTAGAGTCTTAAACTGGCCCGGAACACTGAAGCACCTCCTCCAAGAGGTACAAACATTTAGGGAGAGTCCCAGCCCGTCCTCCAAAAGGAAAAAAGAGGATTGGAGCTGACACAACATACCGTCCTTCGAGAACAAGACCTATGACAGATTACCAAAAATCGCCTCGTAGAAACTTACGAGTATCTTGAGGTGGACTGATACTTCACCAAATATATATATTTTTTTAATTCCTTTTTTTAACTGTTTTTAACTATCTTCTTTTACAATCTGCTCTCTTTTATTGTCTATGGCTATTTGTAATGGTTTTTATTAACTGAACATTAAGCATTTACTTACTCTACTTTTGAGCATATTTCCCTGATGTAATTCCGATTCTTCACCTTGTCACTGAGCATATTACCTAATTGGCATTCAAGTGTAAAATATGTTTTCCTACTTTTACACTTTGTCAACGTTGCACATGTCCTTAATTTCTTTCGACGTTGTTCTTCGTGCTCTCTTTATTGGTCTCCAAAGTATAATCTCCATCCTTCCTTCTCTTTGAATTTCTAGTTGTCCTCATCAGTACTCATCATTCATAAATGTAGTTTTCCTCTGCATCTTGGAATGGGCATTTTGCCTCTATGTTTTCACCTTTTTCCTTGGTTGCACAAAGTTCTTGTTCTGAAGACAAACTTTCCAAAATAGATTGTGTTTCTAAACTTTCTATCTTCTGTAGTTTTAAGCCGCATTTACTATGGCCCGGTATTGCCGATGCCTCCTGGTTAACTGACCCCTCCTCCTCAACTCCAGCAACCCCAGACAAATTTGGTTTGGGGTCATAAATCCCTGACCGTATTTATTTACACATACAAACGAGACAAAAAACACATTTTACTTTATGGACAGTAACAAACATTTGTACAGTTGGTTTACAGGAATCAAAGCCTAGCCTAACAAAGACACTAATACATTTATTTCCTATCCATAACTACATTTCTGTTCCATTGCATCCTCAAAATTCATTTTTGGGTGAAATCATCACTGGCCCTAGTGTCCTTTCCTCTTAACATCCTGTGTCCAATCAAAACTGCACCTGGGTGTGTTCCTCCTTATGGGAAGAGCCCACACAAGGATCTCCCTTACCGGGATAATCCTGTTTAGGGGGCCCATCTGCCAACTGGGATACCTCTCTTGGACACCTCCTACACCCATCATTTGCCTCTCCAAGGGACTGTGCTAGGTTGCGCCCAGTGTGCCTGCAGGGGTGGATGGCAGGTAAAGCCAGCAGGTCAAAGGCTACCACCTACCACCTATGCCCCTGTAAACTCCTTTGAACTCACTGCCAGCAGTCCTTGGAGGGTCCTGTGATGCTGTTGTTATTTTGGTGTAGAAGGAAAAGGATACCTTATATAGAGCATAAATGTCCAACCAATCAGGACCTCACAAGCCACAGGCCAGCATAGTTCACCTGCTATCTGGCCGCCCTCCAACCAAATTGCATTGGACATGTCCTAGCCATGCCACCAAGTTCTCAAGAATATTTTCTTACCTTCCTCAGTGCAGTGTACCCCATCCTTCGAGAACCAACCGCCCAGCCTTGATGCAGGCTGGGATATAGATAACCCCCCTGGCTGGCTTAACCAACTTACCCATTCAATTGTGCACATGGTTTGGACTGGGAATGATGGCTGGCCCCACTCGCACTGTCTCAGGAGACTCCTCCTCATACCAACCAGGCTCGCAGATACCAACAAAGCAAGTCGTCCCTTTCGGTTGGAGAAGTGCCTTTTTTTCTGTGCAGGTAGCAGCAGGTGTGTGGAATGTGTCTAGGAAAGCATAGGCTTGTGGGTCTTTCTGGCAAAGGTTGACTTAACAGTGCTCCCGCTTGCGGTTTCTTCCCGTTGACGCCGCCAATGAAAGGTCCTAATTGAATTTTCACCTTTCACAGAAACTGGATCAAATGTAAATAGTTAAAAAGGGTATATTTGGGACAATTCCCATATTTAAGGTGTGCCCTCTAATTGGATTCCTACGTGCATGAGACCTTGCTTGTTTTCTGGATGCAAACCACGCATCCACAAAATATACTTCAATTTCCCCTGACGGACAAACTACATTAGTGCAAAATCAGCCTAGTGCATTGGAGTGCTTTACCTGAATTCCAGTTAGCCCTAGGCAGACAACGCCAAGTAATGAATGATACTGGTGCAATAACGCAAACAAAGGAACCCCAAAACCACCCAGTGCCCCCTCGCCTCCACAGCCTAGAAGTGCCCACCGGAGCCACCACTGAGTACAGGTATTCATAAATTGCACTTGGGTATGGTGGGAAATGGCTCTCAAGCCCCCGTGGCTCTATTAGGCATTTGATGGACCTTGGCTGCCAAGCTGGATGCGAAGATTCTGAAAAAAGATATTCGAGACCATTACCATAGTGCTGGCAGTAATCAGCATTGGCCCACAGGAGCCTAAAACAAAGAAACAGAAAAACAAAGAAACATGCAGGCAAAACTCTGGGTTCCAAGCACATAGGGTATAGAGGTGGCGTCTTGTCCATGGTGGCCAGTGGGAAAAAGAGACCCATTTGCCACCTCCCAGCACCTTTTATGGGCTAAGCTGACAAACTTGCTCCAACAGCCCAGGAAGCACTCAAATGCCTCTAGTACAGCGCCAACCGTCAGCCAATCCTGCACTGACCTTCCCCATAAAGGTCATGATGCACCACATCCCTGGTTCGACCCAGCTCACCACCATATGTATGGCTCCCTGAGTTGGGCGAGCCTTTCTCAATTTCTACATGATGAGTAATTTAGTTTCATCTCCTTGGGTAGTTTTCAGTGAAGGTCTGACATCCTGTCTACTTGCATATCATTCCTGAGAGACTACCCACTTCCGGTGACTCATATCTAAATCATAGACTACCTAAATATGGTCATGGCCATATTGCAGGTGCACCAGAAGCAAGTGTGGCAGACGCACCAAATTTAAGATTGTCTGTGTTGTTCACTGCCATTTTGGACATGCCATCATTTATATTGTTTTCAGAAGACAGATCTACAGAGATAGACTTCTCTTCTTCAGACACAATATAACTTATGTTCCTCACTCACTTCTAATTTTCTTTCAGTGTGCATCCCTGCAGGCTACTATATTCTCCATTCTGATAGAAACCCTGGCAGACCTGGCGGCGGAGTCGCTGCTATCATTCGCTCTCACTTACAGTTCACTACCCTTTCCACTCCACCCATAGCTAATACGGACATCCTTACACTGAAATTTACCTCTCCCAATTCCTCATTTATCTGTATATTAGTTTACCGTCCCCCTGGCAACTCGCCTCTCTTCCCATCCTTATTTAGTAGTATGATCTCGCAAATTGCCATCAATTCCGCCAGGGTTTTGGTGGCGGGCGACTTCAACTACTGGCCCTCAGACCCCCAGGAATCCTCCCTCTCCCGTGAGTTCACCGACTCACTGCTTGGTTTAAATTTCTCCAAACACATCTTCGTGGCCACACACAATAAAGGCCACACACTAGATCAGATCTGGTCCACTAACCTCGACATTCCCTCTCCCTTGGTCTACCCTTGCCCCTGGTCTGATCACTTCTTTATTTCCTTTCCCTTGCATTTACTCTTGCCTACCCGTCCTCCGATCCCCCATAACCTTCAGGTTCGAAATTGGAAACATGCTGACATTCCCCATTTCCACTCTATTCTTGCTTCATCATCTCTCCCTGACTATTCTGACTTGGACTCCCAAGCTACCTCTCTTGATCAATGGCTGTCCTCTGCCTGCGATGTCGTTGCCCCCATCAAAACTGTTAAGTCCAAACGCCCCCACGACGCTCAGCGCTGGTTTACCTCCACTCTTAAGGCGGACAAACTCCGCCTTAGACAGGCTGAGCGCCGTTGGCGGCGGAACTATGACCGTCTACTCCAAGTCACGTATTCTGATTTATTAAAGGCTTATAAACGGTCGATCATCTCGGCCAAATTATCTTATTTTTCTCAGAAGGTCTTGACCTCAGCATCCAAGACCAAAGACATTTTTTCTATTGTAGCCGAGCTCTCCCTTCCTGATCGGGTCACCCCTCAGCCCCTTCCCACACAAGCCTTGTGTAACTCTCTTAACTCTTTTTTTTCCGACAAAATTTCCGCGATTAAAAATAACATTCCCCTCACTACTCTGCCCCATGACTCTGTTCTCCCCCCCCCGAATCCACACTCGTTTTCTAAATTTCCCCCCATCTCCCTGGATACTTTTCTCTCATTGCTTCAGACGGTGAGCTCTGGCTCGCCTAACGATTGCTGCCCCACGTCCATCTTAAGAGCTGCTTTCGCGGCTTGCCCCGGTCCCCCTCTTGATCTCTTAAATCAATCTCTTTTGTCAGGCTCTGTCCCTAATGCTTTTAAAAGCGCTGTGGTGGTTCCCATTTTAAAAAAAACGGGCCTTGACCCCTCCACGTTAGCCAACTACCGCCCCATCTCCCTCCTCCCTTACTTAGGAAAGGTCTTAGAGACCTATGTCACCCGCTGCCTCAGTGCCTTTATCGAGGAAACTCATTTCCTCGACGACCGACAGGCTGGGTTTAGACCCGCCCACTCCACTGAGGCAGTTGTGGTGGCAGTCATGGACACACTGAAACAGGGAGCTGACAGGAATCTGTCCCAGGCCCTTGTACTCTTAGACCTCTCAGCCGCTTTCGACACGGTCGACCATGGTATCTTGGTCGACCGTGTCAGAAACGCTGGCATTTCTGGCTTGGCCCTGTCATGGGTGGTATCTTTTCTTCATTCTCGTTTTCAATCTGTCCGGCTTTCTTCCTTTTCTGCCCCTCTATCCTCTCTTTCCTGTGGTGTCCCCCAGGGTTCTGCTTTATCCCCGCTTCTGTTTAATCTTTATATGCAGCCCCTTCTTGTCTCCCTTCGTCAGTTTTCACTTATTGCTTTTAACTATGCAGATGATCTGCAGCTTATTTTCCCTCTCAATTCTTCCCCCTCCTCCTGTTCTAATTTTCAAAATGCCATGCTCTTCATCTATGAGTGGATGAACCTTAGTCAACTTAAGCTCAACCCCAGTAAAACGGAGCTGGTGGTGACCGGTGGTCCTCTTACTCCCTGGTCTCCCAACTTCTGGCCTGTAGCTTTGGGTTCCCCTCCTTGTCCAGTGAACACAGTGAAGAGCTTGGGGGTGACTATTTCTAGTGACCTCTCAATGCGGCCTCACATTAACACCGTCACTTCGGCTTGTTTTTTCCACCTCCGCCGAATCGGGAAGATTCGCAGGTTTCTATCTCAAGAGGCCCTTATTCTTGTCATCCTGGCCCTCATCACCTCACGTCTAGATTATGCCAACTGTCTATACGTGGGGGTCCCTGCCTGCCATCTTTCCCGACTTCAACTGGTCCAGAATCAGGCAGCCAGACTAATTTTTCGGCAGCCTAAACATCAGCATGTCACCCCTTTGCTGAAAACTTTACACTGGCTCCCAGTTGCACAGCGGTGTGTTTTTAAAATGGCCTGCATCATTTTCAAATCCCTGTTTTCATGCGCTCCTGCCTTTATTTCTTCTTGTTTACTTGCCTATGTCCCTTCCCGTCACCTCAGATCCTCGGCTCACAACCTCCTGATCACCCCTAGGTTTAACCGCAAGAAACATGGAGGAGCTTGCTTCTCCTTCCTTGCTCCGGCTAACTGGAATTCCCTCCCTCTTGCCATTCGTCTGTCTACCGACTATCGTTGCTTTCGTAACTCTCTAAAAACTTACCTGTTCCGTTTGGCGCATGGCTAGCTGCCCGGCCCCTGAATGTTCTCCTCCCACCCGGTCTTGAGCGCCAAGAAACCAATTGGTGTATGTGCGCGGTACCAAATCCTTTTTAATAATAATAATAATAATAATAATGGGACAGTTCTGAACTTTTCTGCATGAGACTTCAAGGGAGTAAAAGGGCAGACCCAGCAAAAAAGATACTAGTAGGAACAGCACTGGGAGGACACACACTAAATTGAATTGCCCTTTTGAAGTCAACCAAAAAAGAGCTTCTGATTGACGAGCTGGTGGTGATTGCAAAATTGGGTAATTTGGCTCCCCCTGCACTCTGGATGAGGCAGGAAAGAAAGGGATAATGTCGTAACTGTTAATTTTAAAAGGGTGCCCTAGTTCCACCAGCATCTGAGGGCTCTTGGATTATTCTTATCTCATTGTCCTTGCATTCAGCCTCGTATACCTGACCTCCTCTTCTCTTTTGTAGTCCACCAAAAATGGACCTTACATCTAACCCCCTTCCTGCTGGATGTGAATAGGTGAATCAGGATTTAGGTAAATGTGTAGATTCTCAATATTGCAATGTATCCAATGACATAACATGCCTTTGCCATCCATCCTTCTGTTCGATTGGTTTATTCTAGTGATGAAATTAGAAAATGTAGTTCATGTAATCATGTGATTGTTGTGGTATGCATGCTTTATGTTCCTTCATATCGCCTATTACACTTTCTCAAATCTGTAAAACCATTCACTGGTCCAATTATTAGGCAAGTGCCAACTAATCACCATTGTCTGCACCTGAAGTTCAATATATGTTTTATTTTGTTACAGAATGACTACAACATCTACATGGAACTCGTGAAGATTGCTCAGGTAAGTTTGCTATCTAGTATGTTACTGTTACTAATGTAGGAATAGTTGCACGGTTGTGGCATTTATTGAAATCCATCTCAGTGTAGGGATGACAGCTATCAAAGTAAGAGTTGAGTTATCTTTGCTTGGCATTAGTAATGCCCCTGCATGTGCACACACGAATATTCACCTTAAAAAAATAATCAAAGTCTCTTGTATTTGGTTTCTCAAGAACCCTTTTATTAGGCTTTAGCATGAGCACAATGCATATTGTACATTGTACAGTATCATTTAATGATTCAGATAATCAATGTGTAATGTCCCATTAGGTCACTATATCAAATATAGTAGAGGAAACACCTGAAGGGGACATTGGTCTATTCTTTAACGTAACCTTGACAAATTATATTGTTAACAGTTTGAACAGGCCCAGCACTAAAATTTCCAGAGACAAGAACTGTGTCTCCTATGTAGAGGGAGTCTATGTCTGGCAATTGATATTTAGTTCTGTTATCACCCACGGCAGCACCTCTTCAGCCACACCAAGAGGTGGGAATGAACCAAGATAGTGGGGCACTCCAGGCATGGCTTTGGGAGCAAATAAAGAGTGTGGGAACAGAATCACCACACACAGTCGGACACCCTTTCCCTGGTCCCCTCAAAGTGGACCTGTAACTCACACACAAAAATATCACACTCCTGCACGATTGGAACCCTTCATAAGCCCCTCAGCTCCTCCCTGCACAGCGCAGTGGACTCAGCTTTACTCCATTTTAACATTGCCACATTCCAGTAGGACATGTTAAGGCAGGAACCTTTCCAGTTCATGGCAATTGCCTGTTTAGTTATAATTAGGACTAAGTCTATGAATCAGACTGTTCGGCCCCTCTGTCTCCTATGTCAGAAAATCCCCAGTAATTCCACCTCCATGGTGCTCAGATCCATTCTACCCGCAACCTCTGCCAAGGCATCTAAGACCGCCCCTTATAATAACTGTGCCCCTGAACAGTTCCAGAACATATGTGCCATATCTGGAATTCCAGAATCACATCTGGGGCACACAGACTTGCTTTCATATTTGCGGTGCAGTCTCTCGGAGGTAAAATAGGCCCAGTGTAAGATGTTGAGCTGGATGTATTGGAACTTTGCATTTCTGGAAATGTTACGGGGTAGATGAGAGCCCTATCTCATTCTTTAGGAGTGCTCTCATGGCCAATGTCTCGTTCCCAGTGTAATTTCGCAGGCTGCATCAAGTTTCAAGAACTAGAGGCCATTGTGTGTGTGAACCTTGTGATCCCTCACATAGTCTGCATGAACCAATGGTTGTGTCTCAGGTTCTTGTAATATGCCAAAGCCACTGTAATTCATCCAGTATTGTGCGGTGCACTAGGTAATGACCTAGAGGGTTCTCATGAAGTTCGTGTAGGTGCTCAAAGGGTGCAAGAGCTCCCTAGTGAAACAAGGTGCCCAGAGTGAATGCCCCTCCTGCCTCTCAAAGCTCCACCCTCTCACTTCATAGCAGATCCCTGAAAAGGTCCTATAGATCTAACTCTGATCTCCAGCATGTATGGTACATGTGTCCGAGTGAAGCTCAATAGGGTATTGAAATGCAGGGGAAGTTTACCATTCAGCAACAGAAGTTCATGTATTATTTGAGCAGCTTGGCCCAGTGTAGATGAGCCAGCTCAGCCAGATGTCGACCGCCCGCCATCTTGATGGCCACGGTGCCACAAGATAATAAAGCCCG
Source organism: Lissotriton vulgaris (assembly GCF_964263255.1). Taxonomy (NCBI): domain Eukaryota; kingdom Metazoa; phylum Chordata; class Amphibia; order Caudata; family Salamandridae; genus Lissotriton; species Lissotriton vulgaris. The sequence goes on along the minus strand of NW_028249069.1, from coordinate 82,629 downwards.
AAGTTAGGAGCCCCTAGTCATCCCAACGCAAAAGGCAGCTGGAGCTACCTCATTGCAACCCGTCGCCACCCTTTGTTTCAGATAAGGCAGCCCAACATCCCATGCAGTGTGTGGAATGTGGAGAGTGGTTCAGTGACCAGCAGGTCAGGAAGTAATACAGGAGATGGGGAGCATCACCATCTTAGAGAGGGAAGCTCACCTGCACCGCGAGGGGTAGCGTTCTCCAGAAGGATATCTGTGGCCTCAAGGTAGTAATTGCCCTTGTAAGTAGACGGGTTTCAGGGTAGATATGAACCCTAATGTAGCGGAACTTGGATGGTTCCCAGTGCACCTGGTGGGGTCCTGCCATGAAGGCTGTGGAGGGCATTACGGTCTCAATGGAACAAGAAAAGTTGTGTCCCAGTTCATTAAATTGTTCAAGCACTGAGTTGATGCTCCCAAGTCCCTGTCGGATGTCATGTATGTAAAGAAGGACATCATCCATGTATTGGGAGACCGCATGTGGTTCAGTACCTCAATCAAAGGCTATTGTAAGTAAAATCCTCTGTATCAAACTGACATTTTTGGGAATGTTTAGATCTGATGACAGCATTTCCAAAAATGCCTGAATCAAGCACTCACAGTAAAGTGAAAAAAGATTGAATAACTTGAGCGTTCATTTCAACATAATGTAAATAAAAACTGCTGGGGATATCCAGGTGATATATTCTCCATAACATGTGTTAAGGGTATCTCAAAAAATCAAACATCAGAACGCTTGAAACATATATCAGATTTGGTACTGAGGTTTAAGCATATGACAAACAAATACAACCTCAAGACAGAAAGGTGATGCATTTCGGTTGATATTTCCTGTCCTACCAAAGTGGTAAATAGTGAGCAATAAGTGTTTTATCATTTTCAGTATTTCTAAATGACTGATGTGTTGTCCTGTTATTAGACAAAGGCAAGTGTGTTCTTTTCAATGTATTTACTTTTCTGAAATGGCAGCATTTCAATGGTGATTTTATTGATTATTCATTATGGAGTTGCTTCTTGTTTAACACCTTCCCTAAGGACTGAGTGTCATTCATTAATTGCTCTTTGACGCTCATTAACCACATGCGCGCTGCTCTTATTACTCTGGTATGCTGACTTTTTTAAAAACCCATTGTTCATGACGAGCTGGGCTCGTCATCAGTGTTTGAGGAGGCTACACCATGACGAGCCCAGCTCGTCATCAGCCTCGAAGGGGTTAACTCCAGTTTGCGGCCATATCAAGATGTTGGATTTGGAACCTTTTTTCTTTATAAAGTAAAGACATGCACACACATAGGCTTTCTTAAAGATGCAATGACAATGCTGGTCTCTTTTTAACATTCTTTACTATGCAATATTTCATTATTTATACTCCTTTTCATAACACACTTGTTTGAGAGTAAAGCTTAATTCTAGTAACTTAGTGTAATCAGGAAAATGGCTCTTCTCTCTATATGACATATTCTTTCTATTACAGCGGGGGTGACACAAAGGCAGCCAATCGTTACCAACCATTTCCCCTAACAATAGGCCAGACCTGTAGGATTTGCCATTGCCTATTTTCTATTCTCTCTGATCAGTGATTCAGTTCTAACAAAACTAGGTGGCACCACTTTTGACTTTTTTTTTAATACATACATCTGACTTTTCATTTTTATAATTTTTCTTATTTGCCTACTTGAATAACTTTTAATGTGTTATGACTGCTATTTCTCTTCTAAAGAGAAATATTTGGAACATGAGCTTAGTGATGTACAACTTGTAATGTCCTCTCTCTGTGTAATCAGTTTGTTCCTAATTTTGAAAGCCCCAGCTAGGTCTTGCATCCTCTCAAGCGAGGATGTAATAAGAAAACAGATGTTGAGCCATGTTTCATCAAAGCAGCATAGGTTAATTGAAATGTGTTTTGATGTTTTTAAAAAATGTTTGAGGCTATATATTCAACTAATGTTAAAATAATGTAATCAATTAACAATCAATAATGTCTCTTTCTCTAAAATGTTCTCAGTCTGGAGATTATCGAAACATTGAAAAAGTGGAACGTACTTGCGATGGTTTGTTTGCTGCTCTGGGAGCAGGACTGGTAAGTTCACTTTCTTACAAAAAACATGGCGCTTAAAAAATTCCCGATTAAATCTAAATATAGAACTTGTTTTTGCTTTACATTTCCAAACTCTTCAATACACGTCATGCATGATAACCTTTTAGTGTGATATCTGAACTTTACAACATGGTGTAGATCGTAGAGTTTCTCTACCACCTGTCGGCCGCACACCTGCCAACATTGAGTGTATATTCCTCACCATAAAACATAGGTTGCTTGCCACCCAACACTCAGCAAGCTACTTCACATAGCTTGGCCAGAATAGTCATAAGTATATAAATCTCGAGGATAAAATATTAAATCCAAATTATCCTAAGGGGAGTATATATTTTCTGTACCTAACTCCATACATATGTTCCTTTGTGGTATATACATCTTCCTGGTGTGTAGCTGTGAAGTTGGGCATAGAAAATCTATGCATCTGCTGTATGTACTTACCTTTTGATATTTTGCTCTACGATGTTTTGTCCACAGTATTCTTGTATCTTGATATTCTGAGCTTCAATATTCAGTAGTACAACTATGAGTGGGTGTTAGAAAATCCAACACACATTAAAATGGAGGAGTAACCTACGGAACCTACTTGCCAATAGGAGGCAGATTCCAGGGCAAACCGCTTGTAAATAATACAGTGCTACTTAGACAGACCATGAAACATTGGCATACGTTGTTGATTCACTACAGACTGTAGCGGGGGTGACCTTTGAAAGCCATCTTCATCAGAGCTCTTTAAAGCAGAGCCCTCTTGTTGGAAGATGGATCCCCTTTTGCAAATGGAATTTGGTCAAACAACTTGTAGGTGGACGAAGAGAAGTATACCAAGTACTTTTATCGGGTCCATGATGTCTTGTTCATCTGGTTTCACCACTCTGAAAGGTTTCAGAACACTTTACGAACATCATTAGAGTTATACAGGTCTAGATGTACAACAGAGTTTAATGTTGCCATGAAGTATATGTCAATATTGAAATACATGTCTTTTAAACATGGTATATAGAGAATACCTAATATAAATGTAATACAGATCCACTTTGCAGTCAACGTCTGACAGAGACATATATTTATTGTGTTGTTGGAGACAACGACAGGGGACACTGCTGGAAGTGCCTTGGTTATCTGGATTTGAGTGCACATGGGAGTTTGCTCCCCTATTGTATTCCACGTTGTGCAAAATTCCAAAACAAATTTCGTCAGACAAAATCTGGCAAATGCTGAGCGGAGAAAGATAGCAACACTCTAAATTATACAAAGCAAGATGTGAGAAAATGCCTTATATTAAACATTAATACTGCAAATGGGATAACCAGAGCTCTTTGGTATTCATATTTCCTCAGACAGTGATATCTCTAGTGAATACTGAGGCTCTGGAATGTGAGGCTAGAAATGAGGATTAGCATATAGATATGAGCACTTAGATTCTCACAAGGGTTTTAAGAGGGCCATAGTCATTGATACCAAACCAATAAATGGCTGCTAAATGACTCTAGTGAACTATCAGTATGTCTAAGAAAGTGACTAAAAACATAATCACAGATCTGTTCATTGTGTGGGAGTAGCCTGCATATGTGAGATTTGACTACAAGGACTACATTTCATGCTTTTAAATGTGTTGCTGATAGTGCAAGTCCTCGTTCTTAGAAGGTACATACGTTCAGATTTACAAAGATGTCACGAAATGCAGTGCATCAACCAAAGTTGCTGCGCTTTGTAGTGAGAGAGGAGGAGAGTAGAAAACCACCATATATTCTCAGATATCCTGTTCTCCTCTAGCACTGTTTCACATTTAAGCTCCCTAGCGCCACATATACACACCATTGCACCTTATTACAAAGTTGTCTGCATCATGTCTAGCACAGGTTTTGTACTGGAAGAGTACCCTTCTATTGCAAAATACTGTTCTTAGCCAAACTTTAAAACGTTTCCTAACTTTCGATGTGTCTGCAGCACATATGCAAAGTAGGAAAAGTTTAGAGAAATATAAGCGTTTCTTCTTTTTACACCTGCCTCAAAGAAGCATTATTTTTGGGTGCCAAACTTTGGCTACTATTGTTAGGAGATTAGGTTTTGCATGAATAACTGTGGTGGTTGCATGGAAACAACCTTGTACTATCCATCGAACATCCCCCTTGCCGCAAATCATTGGATATTAGGTTCAGCCAACTTTCCAGCATAAAGCACATTTTGTGTAACTTTTGTGAAGAAATCTGCCCATAGATTTTACAGGCAATTGTGGGATATGGAGCAAATTTACAAATTTGAATGTTCAAATAGATGTTGTTTGTGTGGCCTGGTCTGTTTCTACTAGAAGGTGTCTGTGGCTTACTTTCTTCTGTCCTCTTACAGGGTGGAATTTTTCATGCCCTTGGATTTACTGCTGGCGAAATTGGCCTATGTGCGGCCGGACTATTGGTAAAAGCTCTTTCTTTAATACATACATTCCTCTCTGTTCAATGCCTACTACTTTAAACATCGAATGATAGAAAGGCAAACATTGTCTAGTGGATTCTGGCAGAAGTGAGAACTAAGTGCCAAGAGGTGATTTTCATTTAACTCCTTTGTGCCTCCACTTCTCATTTTCTGAGATAATCTTCAGACTACAAAATGTAGAATGCTCAAACCCAATCACACGACAGCTTCACTATCAGTCATTCGTCTGTTTATAACATATCTTTTCAAATTCCAAGCAAATATGCATAAGATTTACCCATGTCCACAGCAACAGCCCAACCTAGATTATGAAATTAGTAAATGAGCTTCAACCAGCAATGCAGCATTTTTTTCCTACCATAACTATAAAGTAACTTATTTGTTTGCTGCAAATCTATTTTCCGACAATTTAATTTCTTTAATGAATTTTCAGAGCATGTATCTATAGACCAGAAGGGATTCACTCTGGTTAACAATATTATTATCACTGAATGGATTGGCACAAGACCAAATAACCAGGCTGTAGTATGAGAGGATATCGTCCGCATAAATATGTTGTCCTAAATAAGTTTGCAAAAATAATGTCTGATCAGGTGTAGCTTTTCTATTATTAAGTTCAATGGGGTGATATTTATGTTAACGATATTTTGGAAAAAATCTTTATGTCAAATGGTACCAGATACGGTTTTGGTAGGTACGAAGCAAAAATGATGCTACATAATTCAAAATTCGAACATGAGAATTTACAATATATGAAGCTCATTAAGTACTGAAAAATGTCCAATGCCACTCATAAGGACTGGTACACTAGAAACCTTCTGTTAGGGAGATTGTATCTTGCTAGGACTTAATTATTGTCCCTATGTTATTTATACAAAACCTATTTAAACCTATGAAAGCCTTTGATTCGGATCCTTTGACCTAAAATCAGCTTTTCTAGTAGCGAACATCAGGTAAGATAGTCTGCCAGCTTCGGTTCAAAGAGACCTCCTCTGACTGTAAAAGATGTTCATATTAATGAAAAAACACTGCCTCCTATTTTCAACTAAAGACACTTACTTGTTGAAAGGATGAGCCCCTAAGTGAGGATGAGCTAGGGCGTTTTACGTAAAAAGAACACTGCAGGATGGAAGATTCTAAAGTAGTAGTGTGAGAAGTTGGCCTGGTATATGCTGTCCAATAATTAAAGTGGGCCTTGAACCAGTCCAAACAACCCTTATGTTTGTTAAGTCAAAGATAACATTTAGTGAAAGTTATCCTAGCAGTAGCTATGGAGAACAGCCTTCAGGCTAAGTCTTGAAGGAATGTTAAGCACCTTGTTTTACCAGTGTGCAACCTTATAGTATTGACTAAATGAAAGGGGAACCACACAGTAGTTATAAAAATAGGTATGTATTATCTATAACACTCTCTAATATCCACTACACGAGGCTTGAATACCAATCAAATAATACAGTTGCAAAGACTCAAACGTAAGTAGCACAATACACAGTGGGCTCCAGGGGGAGACCAAACCATATACTAAATAAGTGGCATAAAAACCACAACTCGGGACTAGACTTAGTCTAGGAGGTGTAGAATTGCTGGGACCCCATGGAGTTCACACCCATGGTGACTGAATAGGGACTCCATGGAGGATGGTTGCAGAGTGAGAACACAACTGCGTGCTCCGTACAATTCAATGGGAAAGTCGCAGTTGGAAAATCAGAGATTAAGGACCATTCCCAGCAGATCAAGAAGACAAGCCATGGAACTTAAGAGTTTGAAGAGCGACCCCACCCGTGGGTACCTTTATACCAGAGTTACCTATTCCAGAGGAGCCGGGTGCATAATTATGTAGTGGCATCGGAAACCCTCATCGTTCTCTATGGATGTCCACAAAGAAATGCTGCTGCTGGAAATATGAAAAGTGTACAAAGTACAAAAAATTTGCGGTGGAATCCAAATGTGGATTCTAGATGGGAAGAACCTGAAGGCGGAGGGGACAGAGTCTGGGTAACTCTGGAGTGACCAGGAGCTCGTAGACGAATGCCCTGTGATGTCGGGTGCTTCAGGTGTGTTGACGGTGACCTTGACTTCAGCTTTGAGGACCCGGAGACGTCTAGGATGACGAGGAACCGGAGGCGAGCTGTACAACGAAGGATGTCAGATTCTGAGGGGCCAGTGTCCAGCGTGAGTACCAATAAGCCTTGGCAGCGGTAAACAACGTAGAAGGTCAAATTTAGTATCAATCCTGGGGGGTTGGTGTCCGGCGGGAGCACCAACAAGCCTTGGCAGGAAGGTCAAACAGGTTACGGTGTGGACCAGCAAAGTCCAGGGAACTCACCAAGCAATGGAGAGTCAGGGCACGTCTGGAGCAACCAGTAAAGCCCATGAGAAATCAATGTGACCTTAAGAAGGACCCATAGGCCGAATGACCAGGATTCGCGAGGGGACCTCAAGCAAGATTGCAAAGTACCAGCCCACAGAGCACTCGGTGCAAGGAGGCCAGAGGTCTTTGGTGCAAATAATGCTGAGGGTGATGACTACACAGAGTCCATTGCACAAGCTCGGGATTGCAAACAAGCTTATGCAACTGCAAATGGATGCAGTGCACAGGGGTTTGGGTTATGCAGTCCCTACGAGGGATGCTGGTCTCAATCTTGGTGAGAGGACAGACCGACCTCAGGGACCTTTGGAAACCTACCTCCTGTGTTGCTGAAATCTTCAGAGTCCTCAGGAGCAGCAGACCAGTCAATTGAGGTTTGGTGCCTGTGAATGCAGGGGAGTGACTCCTTTACTCCAAGAGAGATTCTTCAGTTGTCTTAAGTTAACCACAGGTCCTGTACGGAGCCTGTATGTAGCAAAGGCACAAACTAAGCTTCGGACGTAAAGGGCGACAAAGTCAAGCCCAGTCGAGTTCCAGCAAAGTCCAAGGTGTCCAGACGGTGAAAGGTCAGTAGTTTCTTCTTGTAGAATCTTGTTCACATAAAATCTAATATCTTACAGCCAGGTAAGCCATTTTATACCCAAGGGAGGGTGTTGGACAGATTCAGGGGACCCTCCTAGGGGAGGTGCAGGACAGAGGGGTGGTTACACCCATGTCCTTTGTTCTGTTTCGTGCCAGAGCAGGAACCAATGGCTCCGAGAACTGATTTGAGCTGGACTATGGAAAGGGACACCAAATGTGGCCCAAGTGCAGACTTTTAGGCACTCTCAGGGTGCACCCACTCAGCCCCAATAAACTAAATCCCGTTTGGGAGGTGGTCACACCTCCCTGTGATAGGATGCCTATTGTGCTGCCTTCCTCTGCTCGAGCTTGGCTTAGCAGCAGGAGGGCAAAAATGTGTCTCTGGTCGGCAGCATCTATTTTGTGCTGTCCGGGTCGAGAAGGCTGGCCAGTTAGACCAGTGACACCACAAAGCTCACTTCAGAAGGGTAGAATCATACCTCCCACACCAGTTACTGGTGTGGAGGTATGCTTCCAAGGTGTTTGATATCAAACATGATATGTCTCTATGCAGCTGCTTTCGAGATAGCAATTACCGCAAAGTTATAATGCAACTCTACCTATATGTCTGGCTGAGTCACAGACAACCCAGGAGAATAGTTTCTGAAGGCTGCAGAGAGGCTCTGTTCATGCAAGGGCATTCTCTTACATAAAACACAGCACCCTGCCTTCAGGATTGTTAAGGCTTGCTATAGAAGTGACTTATAAGTTTTAAGTGTAGTGACAAATAGATATAGTGAACCTATGTCTAAGGTAAGTTGGGCAAGCACCAGCTTACACAGGTTGCAGTAGCAGACCTGTAGTTCTATTTTGCATTCTCTCTCGTGGGTGGCATAATACATTATTCAGCACATGGGAGGACTCTGGGGTACCTATGCCCTGGGTACCTGGGTACCATATACTAGGGACTTATAAAGGTACCCCAGTATCCTATCTGGAGTGTACCAAAGTACATGCATAACAATTCTAGGGAGAAAGCAGATAGAAGGGGATCCTGATTAGCAGGATTCCAGTCAGACTACTCAAAAACCAGCAAAACACCAGGCAAAAATGTAGGAGTAACCATGCAGTCAGATCCTACCTTCCTACAATAATATTTTGTGATTTTTCATGTTGCTCTCTATGATATACAACTAGGCCCAGATATACATATCACTTAAGTCGCACAAGGCAGCAGAAAAGTTGCTCTGCATGGATGGCAGAGAGCAGAACAGTGCCATTTTTCTAAGACATGACGATGTTCTACTCTCTCTCTAAGATGGTGCACTTAAGGCTGCCATTCCCCTATGCAGACACCCTTGTGACATAGTGCCATGGTTTCTGCATTGTGGAAAGCATAGGTGTTATACCATAAGCGGTCTCTTCCGGATCGGTATGCTTTAAGGCATTTCCCACTTTAAATGAGTGCTGTACTCTGCAGAACACATGCAAAGTGGGAGAAACAGGGAGAAATGAAAAAAATTCTTCTCGTTACACTGGCCTTGAGGAGGTGCAGGGTTTGGGTGAAAATCCCTTTCTACAATTCTTTGTAGATAGGTATTTGAGGCAAAACCCACAGGTGGTTGCGTGAAAATGCCCATGCGCCACCCATGGAACACACCCTCGAGACAAAGAAACGCAAAACAGTGCATTGCTCAGCTCTGTGTTACTTCAGGTTACAATTCAACGCAAATCGGTCTTTGCGTTGGATTGCAAATACCACCTGAAAGCTTTGCTTGGAGTTTGAGCTACAAAAGTAACGCAAACCTGATGCCAAGTGCTTGTACACCTGGGCCTAATTGGGAAATACATTTCATGTCCCTTCAACAAGTACAAGATTATGTTAAGGTGCATGACCCAGGTACAGGATGGACCACTGGGATCTTGCTTTAAGACTTCATTTAGAGTGGGATGGTGTAGAAAAGGTAGAGAGAGTTGTGTATATACTGGAGAGGAATAAACATAAAGTGAGAGACTAAGGGGCTTGTTCAGGATTTGGGGCAGCAGGATCCTTGCCATATATCAGCAGGGCGACCATCCCTGCACACATGCAATCCCTCTGCTTCATTTAGAGATGGGGTCCTGTTAGGTTTCAGGGAGTAAGGCCTTTAGTGACAATACTTTTTGAAACTTTTGACCTGGAAATCCATTGCCAAAGAGCTACTGGGTCATCAGTAGTCTTAAAGCCTCCATAATTAGACATATATTTTTCTTGCATCATTCAGGAAAAAAAGCCTATTGGTCTCTGAGGCATGTGACATAAATTCCTCTTTGCCTCAAGGCCATTGTTTTTTCATTTGGTTTAAAGAGCCTTGCTTTGTGTATTTTTTTAAATCGTGTTCACCTGAAAAAAAACTTACACCATTTTTAATTTCTGAAAGAGTCTCTGTGCCTTTTCCATAACCGGCGATGACTGTGTAAGGGCTTACCTCCTTGAAATCTTGTACTTCTAATTAATTTTTTCTCTTCCTTTCAGGGAGCAGTTGGAGGACTAACTGGAAATCTTCTGGTAAATTTTGATTCATTGTTTGAACCAATGTATGTTGAAGTTTGCCTGCACAGATGGAATCACTTTATAAATGTTTACGTCTTCTCAGTAACACTTTCTGAATAAAATGCACTTCCTCTCCTAGGCACATTTGTGTTTCATTAAGTGATAGGTACAGCATCACAGGTGGTCAGATTTATTAACCTTTCATGCAGAACAGTGTGGCTGTATTGAATGAAAGAGGAGATCAGAGGGGAGAAAATGTATACTGGCTCACTTTGGACTGCTCTCAGTCAAAGCACATACCCTTGCATCATAGTGCAAGGGTGTTCTATCAAGCATAGTTTTTGTGCTGGAAGGGGACCCTTCCAGCACAAAAACCATGCTGTAATACTGTTACAACTTCCTATGGGTGCTGTATGGTGCAGAAGACATGCATAGTTGTAAATATATATATATATATATATCTACCAGTTAAGCTCAATGGAGAGGGAAGACATGAGCATCATTAGAAATACAAGTATACATCCCAACAGTTCGCTGTAGACATTTACATTGTCATCATTTTGTAAAAAATTCCTTTAAACCTTCTGATTATATTGTCTTTGTCCATTATTGTTCTAAAATTGTCTGGTTCCCAAGTTGAAAAAGCTATTCATATGCAGTTTCATATTTCTGTGTGGTGACGTGGAAGATTTCCCTCTTTAATTGTTTCTTGTTTCTTTCCTGAAGGGAGGCATTCTGCAGGGACTAGGAGGCCTTGTGGTAAGATCAGTCTCTAATTAAAAAAAATAATTTGTCACAAACTCTCTCATGTATCTGCGTTTAAACCCTTCCGACTACTAGCCCTCCTTGAACCCCTCTGCACACATGCATGCACACACACACACACTATGTGCAGTTGAATAATTAGTTTAAATGAATGTTACGTGGTAAGAAAAGTGCCTCTCCAAATATTATTAAGAAAGTGAGGAAGATCGACCACCTGCTGCGAAGTCTCTCCAATATTGCCCATTCTGTACAATGAGTTTTAAACTCTACTCAAGTGGTTAAGGCCTCAGTTAGAGTTCAGCGGCCAGGCTACTGGTTCACAAATGTGACTAATGTCTTGTCCGCCCTATTACAAGTACTTTATATCCAATGGCACATCTAATAATAGGATGGGATATCTGCCACAAATCTATCACATCTGTGACAGAGTAACTAACACATCCAGTGAACTCTAAATCAGGCTCTTAGTCTAAATTGCTACGGGCCTAATTTAGATTTTGGTGGTTGGGATATGACATCAGAAAGGTGACAGATATTCTGTCCACTGTATTACAAGTGCATTAGATTTATTTATTTATGCTATTTTTATATAGCTCAAACTTTACCCGAAGGTATCAGAGCGCTTTACAATAGAATCAGTTACATTACATAAGGACTTCAGAGTACTCAAATAACATAAAATATACGAAACAAATAAACTCTAAACTCACGTAAGAATGGTAGTAAGTACAAATGTCAACTATAGTTACATAAATACAAGATTCAAATTCACCCATGATTACATTTTAAGAAGAGTTGAAGAGATTAGGGTTGGACAAATATATATTACATTTTTACAGAGCATGATCTTGCCATTGCTGGAGGTATTGAAGTGCACATTCAGGTAGGCCTTTAGGTGCTGTTGCACTCATGGGCTGCATTCCTGGAGGGATCCTAGAGCTGCTGAAGTTCAGATGTCTTTCACACCCGTTGACCTGTTTGCCTCAACCTCTCCAAGGCAGCAGCAGAGATGCCCGGGGGCCTGCAGGGCGTCGATGGGGGTACAGAAGTTTGCTTCAGTTTTGCTGAACCCAGCACATGGACTGGGGGTTGAGATGGGGAAGGGGTAGCGTCAGAGAGGTTTCAGGTGCAGGGATGTCCAAGTTAGAGGGGTCCACCGACACACCAGCTCACCTATGGCACAGAGTTGGTGTCTCCATGTCAGCCAAAATAGTGTCCCTGGTACCAGTTGGCTGTGCACAGCAGGGCATCGGCATTGGACCCGGGGTCATAAGGCCAAAGATCAGCAGCAGCCTCCCTAAACACCAGATGGTGCTCAGCACCCTTCTATGCATCAGTTACTGGGCATGGCGGGCACATCAGCGGACCCGGTAGCACACATCAGACGAGTCCAGGCCTGGCCACAAAGCCCACCACTCTCCCGCTGGAGTGGGCTTCACCGCCAAGATGGTGGTCTCCCACATTTCCCCTCTCCTTTGTTGCTGTATTGTTCTTGCTGTAATGCCCCATTCCATGATCCTGGGCTCCATTGTCTGCCACGGGAGATCGAGCAATAGTCTCACTCGACTCCTGAACACGCGGTGGCTAGATGGACAGGCTCCATTGGGATCCATGCCAGAACGATGATCCAGAGACCAGGAGATCCCGAAGGGAGCCCCTTATCAGTTGGCTATTGTGCAGCATGTTCAATGGCATTTGTAATGTGGTAGGCAAGATATTGGTCACATTTGTGACAGAGTATCACATTTGCCAAATTCCAAATTAGGTCCAAAGGACTCTGTTATGCGCACATCAATACTGGGACCAAAAGTCTAACAGTCACATCACTCCTTTTTGGTGCTTGCATAAGGATTTCATTATTATTTAAAGTCCATAATGTAAAGTGTATTAAATGGCATTCTTTTGCAAAAATTGTATGTCTCAACCTTTTGCATTACATATTACTACAGTTTTGACATTCTGCTTGTGAGGGAAGAATTAAACAGACGATAATGTGGTAATTTTGGTCCAGTCCCAGCACTTTTATTAAAACTTAAATTTAGAAAACACAACCACTAACTTTTCTTATTACATTACACATTCATGTACAACTGTCTGATGGTCAGAATTGCTGAATTCATCAAGGTCTCGAATGTACATTTGTGTGTTTATGGCTACGAGTTGCCTTCATATCCTGACATTTAAACAGGCTCCATTCAGATATGTACTTGCACTCCTACGTTGAGCATTGGTGTGTAATACATTCCTCGTCATCGAACCCCCCGTGTTTTTTTGCAAAACGGGAATTTACGTTCAGAAAAGACATTGTTTGCAGATAATATTATGTCAATGTAGCAAATCTGCTCACATGTAGTCGGGTCATAGAATTTTAGCCCAGCTTAATGAGCCTGCGACTGAAAAGTCCCACGATTAATCACCTGCATAAACTTTCACATATAAAGAATAGTTGCAACTTTTCATGTGGACCAGTGGTTTCCCCCCAGAAATCTCCTAATGGGAGCGTGCCTGCCACACGTTTGTAAGTTCTCACAACGTTTCAAGGACATTCATTTGGTAGAAATCCCTTGCCCTTGATTAACCATAACATTTCTCAATGAGCAGAGGTAGTCTTACAGGCCATTCTGCCACACTGGAGGAGTTTGTGCAACGCCATGCGTGAGTACAAGTGAAAATGTTTACTCAGAAACGACAGTTTGTCCACACTCAAGTGTCACATTCACAGAAATCCCTGTGAGATGGTTTCTAAGTTACCTGAAGCTGCAATACAGGCCTCCACAATGGGGCCAAGATCAAAGAGAGGGGTAAATATTACCGCATAATATATAGAAACCCCACTCTTGTCATTTATATGGTATCTATCTCCTGATAGGTTTTGCAAAATGTCACATCCACTTTGTCAGTGCTGATATGTTACTTGCCAAGGGTGGCATCTGATCTTTAGCAGGTGGGTGCAACGTTGATGTAAAATATGTTTATAGGTCAGTGGACCTGCTTAGCATTCTTCTCTAAGCAGATAGCACCAAACATGGATTTAACCACATGCGCGCTCGGGGTATTCTAGATCTATGCTGAGATTTTCAAAAACCCATGTTACATGACGAGCTGGGCTCGTCATCAGCGTGCGAGGAGGCTACACGATGATGAGCCCAGCTCGTCATTAGCGTGGAAGAGTGGCCACCACACTCCGGGGCATTATGGGTACAGTTTCCAAGTCTGTACACTTCGGTGATGGCGTATTGCATTATCAGTGCTGGTGTCATGTTTTGCTATCATAAAACTAATTAAAATATTAAACCTAAAAGCAGTTATTTGTAGGTATAAATTGGTGGTGGGGGATTGACACATTTTCACAATTCGCTTTTGCGGAATTATGGACAATTACGAGAAATTACATGTGATGAATTAAATGAAATGATCAACTAGCATTTGGCACTATATAAATTGAGTAATGCGTCCTGGTCCATTTTGTGGCAATAAAATGGTGCAAATAACAGCAAACAAAGCCTGCTCTCATTCTGCCATTCGCTTTCTTCCTCCACATTCACGGTAACCAAATTTACAACAAATGGCAAATTTTCCTAACATGTAATTACGCAATGTGGCATAATAGTTCACATTTGGGTATACAAAATGGCATGAAATTTTGCTAATTACGCCAGTGCAACACAAATTCCATCTGGGCCTAGTGAGGTGGTCATCCTTCATGTTTTGGAGTGAACAACAATCTTCTCTGCTAAAATTGTTTTCTGGTAATTTTTGTGTGGTAATTAATAGAGCAGTGTTAATCACAGTGAAACAAATGCTCATTGCTACTTATGATTCTCACAGGACAGACCACCCTTCAGCACTTCATGAAATTTCGCAACACAGGTTTTGTTCTCCCTTCTAATTCAGATTATTTTCCCTCCTCCAGGGTGGTGTGGACAATTTGGCGACCGGAGTTGTGGTACAAATTTAACTCATATTCTATCGGTGCATTGGGGATTATTTGTATAAATTAAATGTTCATGTTTTTGTTGTATTTGACCATATCTGTGGCATGTTTTGAAGTATGTCACAATCTACCCTGCCACTACTGTTCTTCAGCATGAATACAATAACTGAAAAGTTGACTCTACTGCAAAACAACACGCGTGTGTGGATTGAAAACGAACCCCAAAATCTCAATTGTTTAGTGAAAACAGCCCTGTCTGAGATGCATTGGGTCCCTTAAGCTACTGCAACTGCTGTCCCATTGACGTCTATGCCTCTGCCAAAGTCCCTCCCAAACCGATTCCCCATAGCTGACATTACAGTACATTAGCTCTCTGCTCAGTTATTCTCTGTTTTGTCTTTCAGGGCGGCCTTGCTCAATTAGTAGGTGGAGTTGCGGTAAGCATTACCTTGCATGAGTGCAGGGGAGGGAGCCTGCAAGAAACAGATACCCCTATTTGATTGATTCTGACTGAGAATGCAATCATGTTTTACAATATTCCACCCCCTCCTCCCAGTATTGCTGTTCTCTAGTTTCCCTGCAGAATAGGCCGGTTTCACCTCACCGATATACACATCATATTTTAGATGTATGTCACAATCTACCTTCTGATACTGTTCTCCATTTTCAGTTTTCTTTGGACCTGCTGCAAGGGGCTGAGCTTTGGGGGAAATGAGGGGGTGTATTTGTAGAATATTGTTGGGTATAGATGCTTTCTGTCTGGTATGATGAAGTCTCTGTCGAAGTTCACCCTGGATTTTTTTCATGCCCACACTGACAAACACATACAGACATTCTCTCTCTGTTTCCAGTCTCTGCTTTAAAACTTGGTTAGTTTGAAAACTATTCTGTTTTAAGTATGCCCAACACTCCTCTCTCTCCACTGCCTCTTAAGCCCCCCTGTCCTGCTTCTCATAATGTATTTAAGAAATACAGTGTGTTTGTTGGGAAATCTGAAGGCACCCCTCAACCTTACTTACCAAGCTTTGCCCCTGCCTTCTGCACCTTTGATAGGTATGCCACTGCTCAAGTCCCTCCAACACATGTTGCCTGCCAGAGAATTAACAATGTGTCTCATTCCCTGCTAACCTGGTGTGTATTTGTCCCCCAGGGCGGTGTTGGAAATGCACTAACCGGACTTGTGGTAAGCTTTAGCTCTGATTTATATCGTTGAAGAGTGGAGGGGAACTCCTGCTGGGAACTGTTGGTCTCACATATGTATTGCTTTTGATCAATAAATGAATCATATTTTACAGTTTTACACCTTCCTCTATAATAATACTGTCCTCTATTTGTCGTCTAGAAAGGTGTTGAGACCATAGGAGGCCGAGCTACAGTAAGGAAAATAATATATATATCTATATCATATAAATAATACATTTTATGACTCACGTCTTTTCATTGTACAAAAATTATGAGTAGGGGCTGTCGATAGCATATGTCCATTGAGATATTGCTGCACCACCTTTGGTTGTTACATGACATTTTATTCACTAGTTGTAGAAGATGTCACCATCCCTTTTACCAAAAATCAGCTCTGTTTGATTGACAAGGATGGTGGCTTACATACAACAGTGTTTGTTTACTAAATGATAAAGATAAAACTACATTAGTGGTGATTCCTGTCGTTTTACTTAAAGCCAAAGTTTCCCTGTTTCAAGATCAGGAGTATTGAGACCACTTAATGGCAGATCAATAAGCTACTGCTCAAGTTCATAACTAAAGGTGTGACTACACCCTACATATATATGCACACTGTGTCATTCCATCCCTGGATCGATCTCAATTCTCTTAGTGAGCCAATCAGTTGAAAAGAGTAATACAATAATAAAGGCAGAAGAGCATGGGATAAGAGGTCAATTTTTCATACTGGTAGGTCAAGATCACACCTGCTAGTAACTGATGCACACAGATTTCTAAAGCCAGATTCCCGGAAAGGGCAATTTTATTGGTGTGCCAGTCTTTAGGAAATAGTGTTCATAAGGAAGTTGTGTGACGGAACAATACAAGCCCAAACAATTCATGCCTTAAAATGCGGTCTTAACCATGACCGAATCTTTACCACACGCTCCTTTACCATGCATGCCTTTACCACGCAATTTTGTGATAAATACATGACTGGTAAAGGGACATGTGTGGTAAAGATCACACTCCTGCCCCTCTGCCCTAATCCCTTAAAATGACCCCCTACAGTCTAATCTACCCGCCCCAGCCCTATAAACTACCCTGACCCCCATCCTGATCCTTAAAATCCAACCTCCATTCCTCAAAATACTACTTCGACCCCAGCCCCCACCTCGAGGCCTAAAAACATCCCCACCCCCTAAAACCTACCCACACCCCCACCTGCCCCAGCCCAATAGCCCCCCGAATTGTAAACTGTCCCTTTCCAGCCCCCTTCCCCGAGCCCTAAAACCAGCCCCACCACCTAAAACCTACCCCCACTTACCCCCTGCACCAACCCAACTGCCACTTCAGCCTATACCTTTCCCTTTTCTGTCCCCTACCCTGAGCCCTAAGACTCATGATCCCCCAGCCCTGAAAATTACATGACCACCCCAGCCCCCAAAACTATCCCAGCCCCAAAACTACCCCCAAACCCCTGCAAACTACCCCATCCCCAAACCTCACTTACCTCGCAATCCTTTTTCTTCCTGTTTTCTGCACTTCCGCCAGCCAGCCAGCAAGTTAACCACGCATATGCGTGGTTAAGGCATATGCTCTGTTAAGGCATATGTGTGGTTAAGGCAAGCGTGGTAGTGCTTGGAATGTCGGAAAACACGAGGGCTGAGGCCACTGTGTTCCAACTGTTTCTCTCATAAGGACACCCTACGAAATTTAGCATCACTGTTGGAACATATGTTTAAACAACAATGGACACCACTCTCACATCCACTGAGAGAGCCATACATCCAGGCACACACCTACTCACATGCCTATACAGACACTCAGACATCCATTCACACACTGGTACAGACAGTCACACAGCCACTTAGATGACACATTAGAAATAGTAATCAATATCAAGCGGTAGAGAGAGGAAAGGCTGGAGCTAGTTCACTTCCCCTAGTGATGTATGAAAATCAATGGGAACTAGCTACAGGGTAGAAGCTCCTAATGTGTGTTTGCATATGGAAAAGCATTTTGAAAAAACATTTGTTTTTTATGAAGATCCTCACCCACCAACCTAGTTGGTAGTATGCTTCATCATCGGATCCCATCCAAGGCTCTGAGTGTACCTCGGGTGTGCTTCAACGCCTGATTGCAGCGGAGCGGGTGTTTTGCCTTGAGTGTGCAGTGAAGGTGAATAGTGTGTGTATTAAAAAATTGTCCAAAGGGTCCCCGGACTCAAAATACTATTTTAATGGTGGGCCCTTGGCAGTTATAAAAACTGAGAGGTGGATATTAGTGGAATGCCTTGGTTTCCCCCGGTGCAAAGCCACTTGTCTCATTGCCAGGAGTAGAAGCATTGCATGTAGTTTCTGTGTGCTCATTGGAGTATCTTTTGTGTATTCCAGTACGCCTGTCAAAGGTGTAAGGTCTACCAGAGTTCCTAGTGATTCCCCAATCATGCCGTAGATATCAACCTAGTATTTTGCTACAGGAGGGCAACTCCAGGCCAGATGCAGAAAAGTCTCCGGCTCAGACCTGCATCTCCAACAGCTAATGTCAGGCCTAAGTCCCATCTGGTTTAGGTGGATCGGTGTTCTATAGAATCTATGTAGGAACTTAAAATGTATTAGCTTTAGCCTAAAATTGGGAGAGAGCACACGTAGCTGTGAGCAGCAGAATTTCCACTGCTCTTCCCAGTTTGGAGGATTTATTTCAGTGTTCCATTCCATCAGTGCTTTTGGGATCAGCACTTGAGCAGTGTTTTGCATGTTGCTATATAATCATGTGATGAGTCTGTGAGGAGTTGGGCCAGTCAGCAAATGTTCAAGTGCATGTAGCATGGGTGGGGGCCTAGGGAAGGTGGTGTTTGCTTGTTGGCAGGCCGCTTTTATTTGATGATATAGAAACAACTCTGAAAAAGTTGGTGTTTTTCCTTCTTGCTCTGCCAGTAAGGGGTGAAATGTATTCTCAGGATATACGGCCACATGTATCATCCCGGCCTTTTGCGAATTCCAAATTGCGAAAAATAGGGAATCGCAATTTGGAATTCGCAAAATGGGATGCATGTATATTTTCGCAAAATATTTGCGATTCGGTAAAAAACACAATTTTTACCGAATCGCAAATATTATGCGAATTCCAAAGTGCGAATTCGCAATTCCCATTGAATCCTATGGGCCAAAAGGCCCATCGGGATCAATGGGAAGGCTTTAACAAATTGCGATTTTCTTTTTGAAAATCACAATTTGTTAATGCATTCCAAGGGTGCAGAGGGGGGTCCCAAGGACCCCCCCCCCCTGCACCCCAGAAATGTAATTTGAAGTGCATGTTTAACACACACATGTCCTAAGGACATGTGTGTCTGAAACATGAAAGTTTAAAAAATGCATTTTTGAGCATTTTCAAAACTTTTCGCAAATTACCACGAGGTTCAACCTCGTGGTAATTTGCACCTCCTAATTGCTAATTCGCAATTAGAAAAACAATCATGCATTGCTTTTAAGGAATCGCAAATTTGCGATTCCTTAAAAGCAATCGCATTTTTGGAAATCGCTAAAAAATTGCGAATTTCACAAAAATGCATGATGCATCCCAAAAACTTATTTAGGAAGTGCAAACGGCCGAATTTACCGATTCGCACCGTTTGCACTTCCTAAATAGGTTGAAGCATGTGGGTGAGAGATCTGCAAATGTGTGTTTATCCCTAGCCCACGCACCAGCCTCACACTTCCCCTGTCCTCCATTGGGGGGATACATGGGTTATGCACCACAGGTAGAGAGCGTGCATATAGGACCTCTAATTTGCCTCTGTTTCTCAGACTTTCCAGCCCCATCTTATTGACTCTACTGTGTCAATCTCATTATGTAGTCTTCTATATGGTTGGTATATAGCAAGTGGTAGCAGTGTGGGTGCAGCTTTATCTTGTTCAACTGCGAAATGCGGCTGAATCAGTAAAGGGTGGACCCAATAATGGAGGAACTAAGCTTGGGGGCAATATACATATAACAGAATGTCTGGTGCCCCCAGCCCTCCCTGTGTCAGGGGAAGCGTCAGTAGCTCCCATGAGACCCAAGCTTGTTTTCCGGCAAGATCAATGAAGTTAATAGGGACTAAAGTGTCTTGATGAAAGCCTATGTTAGTGTAAGTGGGATATTTATGAATAGATATAAAAAGGTAGGCAAAATACCCATTTTTGCTAAAGCTATACGACCTGCCAAAGAGAAAGGTAGTCTATTCCAAGACCCGCCCTTGCCCTCTAGCCATGTCACCGCCCTGCCATAGTTCATGTCCCACAGTTCTTGAATATCACTGCTCAGCCATATTCCCAAATATCGAATGGGTCCTTCGGCCCATTTCAGAGGGTATTCTGTTTGACAGGGCTTGGTGTTTGTTGTGAGTGGACATAGAACCGACTTTGTCCAATTTATTTGTATACCTGATAGTCCCCCAAATGTTAAGTTGTCTGCTGGGTCAATATAATATAATGTGATATCATCTGCGTACAGTGATATGATTATTCCCCTGGTGGAGAAACCCAGTCCCATGTCCTCGTGGTGCTGCCTCAATCTTGCAGCTAATGGCTCATAACATTGTATACAAGATGGGGGACAATGGGCTGCCCAGTCTTGTACCTCGGTGATTGGTCTCATCGAAGATACCAGTGCATTTAATTTAAGTCTAGTAGAGGGGCTTGTATACAGTAATTTGATCTGGTTAATGTATGTTAGGCTAAATCCTAATCTTGCTAACATAGTAACAAGATATTGCCACTCTAGCGAGTCAAAGGCCTTGCTTAGTGGCATCTAAAAATGCCTCCAAGGCTTGTGTTTTGGGATTTAAATAATGAAGTACCGCAAAAAAGGTGCGTAGCTTGTGTTCTGTTGATCTATCTGGGATGAAGCCCGATTGATCAGGACTGGCGATCAAGGGAAGTAGGGTCTGCATTCTGTTTGCCAAAAATTTAGCATACATTTGGTATCTGTATTAAATAAAGATAGAGGGCGATATGCGTCTCTTTCATTTGGCGGTTTCCCTGGCTTGAGCAGTAATAATATGATTGCTTCTCTCATTGTGGGGGGTAGAATCCCAGTTTCCTGGGCTTCTACATACAGCGTATGGAGCAGTGGGGCTAACAGGTCCACATAGCTTTTATAGAATGCAGCTGAGAGGCCGTCCGACCCCAGGGCTTTATTCGAGGGCAGGCTGTTTATTATTTGTTTTATATCTTCTACAGTGTGAGGCTCATCCAGGTAGGCCTGGTGCCCCTCGCTCAACCACAGCAGCTCAATGAAATCTAAATAGGTCTGCACCTCTGCGGGTATTGTACATGTGGAGGAGAAATATAATGTTGTGTAGAATTTAGTAAATTGGTCTAAAATTTCTGGCGGGCCTCTAACCTCAACTTGGTTATCATCCAGTATCTCGGATATGAACGTGGCATTACCAGGTTGGCACGGCACATGAGCTAGAGTTTTACTGAGTCTGTCTCCCTCACCATATCGTCTAGCCTGTGCATATTTCCCCCAAAATGTCACCTCAATGAGTGCCTCCTCTTCGTATTCAGAAATTAGCTGCCGAATGTCTCCCAGGTGTTTTAGTTCTCCAATTCTGTAATACTGTAGTTCCAGGGTTCTTATGTTAGATTTCAGTTTCTGGAGGCTCAGCGTAATTGATTTCAATATCCCAGCCTGTCTGGAAATACATTGCCCCCATATAATCGTCTTGAAGGCCTCCCATAAAGTAGCTTGGGATTGCATTGTGCCTGCGTTTGTGGCAAAGTAATCTTCTATATCCCCTCTGATTTGTTCCCTGAAGACTGTATCAGTTAGCATATGAGAAGGGAATCTCCAGTTATTAACCTTAGGGGGACCCTCAGGCATGGTCAATCGCAACAAGACAGGAGCATGTTCCGACAAGGTTCTTGATAGGTGTCTGACCTCCGCATCTAAGCCTCCATGTCTGGTGACACCAACCAGTTGTCTAAGCATGACCAGGCACTAAGATGCGCTGATATATATGTATGCCCTCAGATGTATCTGGGTACCTGTGTCTCCAAATATCTAATAAATGTCCCTCTGTTATTATGGGGTTAAGTATCTTGTTAGATCTTGGGTGTTGTCTGCAAGCCACTCCCTTCCTGTCCATACGGTCATCTAGTAGAGCGTTAAAGTCTCTGCCCCATATGACTGTGTCGTGTCCTACCATGGTGAGTTTAGCCCACACAGTTTGAAAGAAATCTGGCAAGTCAACATTTGAGCCATATATAGCAGCAAGTGTAACTTTTGTCACACCTAGCCTCCCACCCTGGACCATATATCTGCCCTCTGGGTCTGTATGTGTCATTATTTCTGTCCAATCTATGCAACTTCTGATCAATATGGACACCCCACTGGTAAAGTTAGAATAGATAGAAGAGTAGATTGAGCTCCAGTGCTTGTTATTTAGCTTAGTTTGCGTATTGTTTCTTAATTGTGTTTCTTGCATAAAGCATATATCTATGGTGTGTCTTGTCAAGTAAGCATGTACCAGTCTAATCTTATAGTGGTTATTTAGTCCTCTGATGTTCCAAGTAATTAGATTAAGGGTCATTATGGATGAGGTGCTTTAGCTTTAGGTGACAAATCTAGTGTGCCTATTGTCTCTGGGGAGTTACAATAAAAATTCTTGTTGAAGTGACATAGTGGTATATGAAACAGGGACCAAGTGTAAAAGTCAAGCTTGTATTTATCCAGTAGTGGAATCCTACTATAGATTTAATTATCATTTTCTTACTGCCCTGTATAACTTTATTGACATTACCATCCCTCCCTCCGCCCACACCAACCCCCCAAACAGGTTGAGTATACGTTCCCCCATCTGTCAAACTAACGGAAGATCCCCAGTCAAGGGCCCTGGGAACTTAAATGGGAGATCTCCCTGGGGGCATAGATGCACTAGAATACAACCCCGCATTGCAGTGGGGTGGGCGCACAGGTGTTTGAGAGCCTACCTGTAATATAACAACGCAAACATTTAATTGGCAGTACCGGCATTGGCCGACTATACATTATTCTGACTTTTTAGAGATATTTGCTACTGAACAATAGCATAAAATAGAGTTATAGCAAGTTAGCGACAATTTATCAATGCCTGGCGGCACAGGCTACACGATTTAGTAATTATCACTAATTCTGGAATCAGGTGACACAGCCGCAACTGCCCTGTTGGCTTTCTTCTGGCCCCCAACATGTTTTGCTTACATAATGGATGATTTGTGTCTGGTGCACTAAACCCTTGTGTGTTATTTTTAGTTTGTCCAGGTACAGAAGAGCATAGGGTATCTCTGCTTGTTTCAGTAAACTGCTACAAATTCCCTCCTGGCTGACTGTACCTGTGAAGTCCGGGAACATGGAGATGTTACCCTTGTAATGAATGGTGCCTCATTCTCTGGCTAGGCGCAAGACGGTGTCTCAATACCGGTAGTTTAATACCTGCGCCAAAATTGGTCAAGGTGTGGCACCAACCGGTGGCCCAGGTCCAAGTGCCCTTTGGGCTCTCTCTACTATAAACATTCCAGAGAGCTCTGTGCCAAAAAGGTCTCATAGCAAATATTTCCATCTTGCAGATCACAGTAGTTTCCGGAATGCCTATTATCCATAGATTGTTTTGGTGAAATCTCCCTTCAAGGTCATATTCTTGGCTCTGATAAAGTAGTTTGTCCATGTGAAGCAGCTGTTCCTTGGTTTTGAGTTGGAATTTGCACACTTCCGTTGCGCCATTGTCTAATAGGTCTAGTCAGGTCTCACAGGAGTCTACTTGTTTCTTGACCTGATCCATTTGTGAGGTAAGTAGACCTAGTTTATTGTCTATTGTTTTTAGGCTAGATTTCATGTCTAGCAGTAGGGAGTTAAGGTCCTTGTTTACGCCCACCACCCCATCCTAAGCACCCTGGCCTGTACCCACATCCAATTGGCAAGTGAGTCTTTTATTTTCGAAGGCTAGCTTTGTTTGCTTGGTATCATGTTTTCCCATGGACCCAGGATTTTGAAATGTAATTCCCAAATCAGACACTCAAAGGAGGAAGGGGGCAGATCTCAGGCTAGTGAGAGAATCAAGACCCAGGGTCGCCCAGCATTTACCGTTATCCTACGCCCTGTGGTCACTCTAGAGCAGGGTCTCCGGTGTTCTACCAAGTGCCCTACTCGCAGAGTTTTGTGTGAAGTTTGGATATTAGCTATGCTTAAACACCCTGGTATTGCCTTGTGGTAGGTCTTACCGGACTTCCCAGCTGTCCGCCTCGGGCTTAGTGCTTCGTCTCGCTCAACTCGGCCTCATCTACAGCCCAATATGATTGGATAATGCCTTTACGGGCCCACTGCATGCAAATCTTGATTTGGGGCCTTCTGTAACAAGTCTCTACTTGTTTCTGGGTTGACAGCGCTGATATTTTACACCTCACTTTGGGCCTGTATGATACGTCCTGGCTCCAGCCCCAATATTCACTCCTGTAACTCCACACGCCTGGCTGGGGGGCAACAGAAAAGCAGTCTTTGCACTTCCCCTAGGTGGCACACCCAGCAGTCACAAAGATCCCGCCGGGGGGGGGGCGACCACAGCGCCCATCACCGACAGTGGGATCAGCCTCCCGCCTGGGCCCCAAGATGTATGCAGAGCAGCAACAGTCAAATGTGGTGGCTGCCACAAGCTCGCATTGTCGGTGCAATTCGGTCCCAGGACCTCACTGGCACTCTCAGTAGCTCCTTACTGGACCTCAAATGCAATCTTCGGCTTAGTCAGTGCACACAGGTAGGCGTCCAGTCTACATCAGCATTTGGCAATATTAGGCCGCTACCTCCGGGGCACGCCGCAGCAGTCACCTCTTGTCCCTGGGCAGGCCGCGCACCTCTGCAGGGCTCCGGCAGGGCCGGTCAGTTGTTTAGTGTCCTTATTTCAGCAGCAGTCTCCGCTCTCCCCTTCACAGGCTCATTCTGCAGATTCAACGATCCCGCCCGGGGGGGAGGGTGGGGAAGAGGGGGGGGCATAGCAGAGATCACCAACATTGGGAGCAGCCTTCTGCCCGGGCCCCAGGACACTCGGAGAGCAGCAGCAGTCAAAAGTGGCGGCCGCCGCGAGCGCGCATCGTCCGGTGGAAAACGGTCCAAGGACCTCTATTGCACTCTCAGTCGTTCCTTAATGAACCTCCAATGCAGTCTGCTGCCTTTTCAGCACACACAGGTAGGCGCCTGGTCCTCATTCGCGTATGGCGATATTAGGCCGCTACCTCCGGGTCTCTCCGCAGCAGTCACTGCTCTTCCTCTGGTAGGCCTCACGTCCTCCCCTGGGCTCCAGCAGGGCCGGTTAAATGTTTAGCGGCCTTTTTTCTACAATAGTTGCAGCTGTCATGGGTGGGCACTTGCCTGCGCCCACCAAGTCACCTTTACAACTGATATTTGTGCCCCGCCTTGCCGTCACAGCGGCAATGCATCGGCTTATTTCTTCCGATTACCAGGCCAGTCGTGGGTTCTGCTCTGATTACAGCTCATTGTGCAGTCGCTCCTCAATTGTACGTACCGCAGCCGGTTCCGGCCTTTGTTGCAGATGTATGCCTCGCATCCAGAGCAGTTTTAGGATACCAGTTTATTAGGATTGTGACTAATTATTTTGAAGCCGGCAGAGACTCTCAACGAGTGGCCATCTTGCTGCTCGGCTGGCCATGCCCCTAAGCATTCGTCTACCTTAATTATACTTCAGTGCAGAGCTGTCATACCTCTTTGTGCCTCTATTGTGAGTGCACCAGTCTGGAGACTGCCCTGCTGTGAGGGTCATCACTACACAAAGGCTGGTTCTGAAGTGCAGCCTCGAAGATATTTGAACTGTAAATGCAGTGAAATTTCCCTTTCCTTATGAGGAAAGGTAGCTTCCACTGTCCTCCTGTTTTTGCTGATATGGGCAGTTTTAAAGGCAGGAAAATAAATGGGAATTTGCTTCGTCAGCATGTAGGTGTGTGTTTGTATAGCATCCCGTGTGAAAGTACATCTGTACTTCTATTGTTTCTTACAATATAGCCACTGGATGGAACCCTCCTATTGCAGTGTGTGTCCCACCTGTCGCTGACAATTCCATTTGCAGTCATGAATTCCCCAGAGACCCTCTTACTTCAGCTGCACCTAAGCACCCGCTATGTGTATGTTCTGATCTTTCACTGGGGAAACTAGACATCAACAAAAAGGCCCTTTTGCTAAAAATCGCTTGAAGCAGAAAATATACAGAACCAGATGAATACATTGTATTTGCACACACACCTGTGCCATTTGCTTTTTTTTTTTTTGTTTTTTTTTTTTTTTTTAGTTTGTATGAAAATTTATTTTTATATCAAATTTTTCAATTTATAGGGTACAGTTTCTTAAAAACAGTGAAAATTCATCAAAAGTATGGTGGAGATGTGTCAATTCTGCAGAATCCACAGATGGGCAGGCAGAGCAACTTCAGGCTCACTTCCAAGGTTCTAGGACAATGTTCCCTCTAATTTTTCTTCTCCATGTGTGGCTAGGTAATGTTTATTCCGCTGGGAGCGCAGCCGAGTGATGTGATGTGCAACTATGCAGGTGAACCAACTACCTCTTATAATTAGGTATAGAAGTAGGGAATCCCCCTTTAGGATCCTCCCTTTCCCACCTACCCACATTTTCTAAAGTGAGCATTATAGAACACATTTTTTTTAATGATACAGGCTTAAACATGCTAGGTTTAGATACTGTTGAAATTGATAATACCCTTAAAGAAATAGGGGTGCAACTCCTGGAGTTACTGTCAACTATCATAGGTCCCAATTTTTGAACTCCAACCGGGCCAACCTATTTGGTGGATTAACCCTTTTTTTTTTTTTTTTTTTTATTGAGCAGAGCAGAGGTCAGTGCAAGAAATACAAAAAAGTACCTATTTAACAAACATACTTCAGCAGGGATTATTATACACATCATCAGAATACAATCAGAATAAAATCAAGCACAAATAAAATCAAGCACTACACCTGTGCCATTTGCAGTGGCTACTTTTCTGAAGCCTTCTTAGCTCAGAAGGTATGCCATTGGGTTGTGCATTGGGTGCCCAAACCCATGTCCAATCTACAGTTTCAGGACAAATCCCAAAGAGCCAAGTAAGCATTTATTTGTTTGGATGCCAATGAACTGACTAGCTTTGAAATTAATGACAATAACACCTTCTGTGTTCAGTGCCTCAAGGCCATAGAACATTTGGAAGCGCTGCGGCTACCCACCATTTATTATCTACAGTATTCTATAATCTCTGCCCTTCGGAAGTGATACAACGTGACCTGTTTTGACGACATACTAAACTTTTTGCTAAGGTGCCAAAGGCCATTCAGTCTGTGATGTGTGCTGAATGTAAATGAGCTTCACTATCGCAAAAGCACCATTATTATGAGTCCCACGAACCCCCTTAACTACGTTGTGCAGTTCGGTGGGGGAGGGGTGAAGTTAGACACTGGACACTGCACACCGGAGCTTCAGCTGTTGCTGACTTATGGGAAACGAGCAGGCTCTGCATTCTAAGCCAGTCCGAATACATTTGGAAAACAATTTTACCACCTCACTTACCTGCCTATGAGAGGCTCCAGTGGGCTGTACTGTTCTTGAAGGAGTTCCCTTCTTTATATGTATGCACTTTAACTTTTACATTCCTTTTTCTATGTGCTAACAAAGGTGGAGCACAAAAGAGAAGAGTGATAAATGTCCTACCTTACAGCACAAGATCCTTCTCTTTGTATCTGGAGGCAGAAGCTTCAGCCTGCAGGCTATCTGGGGTAAGCAAGAGATGAGGCACCGTTCTCAATCAGAGACTATTCCCAAAAATGTCGTTTTTCTGTCCCCAGGCAGTGTGCTCCCTCACAGTACAGGTCTGCAAGAGAGGCTATGCTGGTTCCCAAGCTCGACTGTCAATTGCTGTTGTGCATCAGGGCAATGAAGGTGATCTCGTAGTGTAGTTCCTATATTCCCAATAGGCTCTGCACATTGGAATTATATATCCTGCAGCTTAGACGTAGGACTTAAGTCGACTAGGTCTCTGCCGAATATATTAGACTTAATTGTGAGTGCCAGCTAGCTCAGAGGTCACTAGAAACTTTCTCGAAAATACAAGAAGGGATTCGTTTCTGACAACCATATAACATGACAACTTTGTTTCCCCAGAATGAAACGTATCTCTGGAGTCACGGAAACAATAGACAGCTATTTCACTCAGTCAGATGTGCATGCTTCGTTTCACCAGAGTTGCTTAGAAATAGAGAGACGGGCGTTTTCAATAAAAGTATTTATTGAACAGTATTATTTCTTAAGCATAAGAAATGCACTGCTACAATTGAAATGCTAGTTAAGAAGTACAATGTATATAATACGAATAGTATTATAAAATAGTACTGTAAGAGCATGATATGGTTTCTAAGCCATAAACATAGAATACAAAAATGCATAAAGTACATACAGTGATAAAATAGTGGCTAAAAGTACTCAACTGGTGCTTCTAAAATACACCTACCCCGGTGTACCTAACCTAAGTCTAGTACGAGGGAGGAGTAAGTGTGGTGTAGCTTAAGTCTAGTAATTTTCTGCCAAGAATCTGTTCCAAGAATTCTCTAAGGGTCTAATCAGCTCCGTACCTTGGTTTTAGAATGATAGAGGTCTTGTATCGCTCTCTCAGGACTCGATCTCCCAGCAACCCGCAAGGGTAGCTTGGAAACACCGAAGCTGGATTTCTCGGCAAGAGAAAAGACAGCGTCTTCTAAGTGCGTCAGTTGGAGGGTCGGCTTCCTTTGACACTTGCAGCAGCAGGGTGTCGGGCAAGTAGTTAGTCGATCTGCTCCTAAACCACTGTGTGTTTGACTGGGCAAATGTAGGCATATTTCTACTTTGAAGGTGCCGAGTTTGACGTAAGATTGGACATAATATCGTCACTAGTGCCTTAGTTCCTTGAAAACTCCAGGAGTTCTTGGATAAATTAGTATTCAAGCAGGGGAAGTCCCTGACTGCTGAGGGCTGGTTTTTCCAAGAAATCGTTGTGGATTCTTGGAGTTTAGTGGAAGTAGCCATGCCGTATTTGGGCTGCACAGGCTAAATAAGGTAATGATTCCAATGCCTATATAAGGATTGGGTGAATTATACCTATATATGTGCATGAATCGGGAAAATTACTCTAGGGTTCTAGATTCCCACATAACAATCTATTGCCTCATTTTGTGAGATAGAAAAGAATTCATGGGCACACACAGTAACAACTTACTTGGGAGAAAAAAAAGAAGGCCATGCACAGCTGAAACTTCCTTTTGGAGAAAGGATTACAAGCATAGCACTCACACTGATGCCGTTCACAGGAGAGAAAGGAGTACATGCATATGCACAATAAACAACCTACATGGGAGAATAAAAGCCACAACAGTTCTTGCCAATGTTAAGAAATGCCAGCTGGGCTGGCGGATATCCCTAAACTTGGTGGGCAGAGGACCCTCGGTATGGCGGGTGCAATGTATTCTGTCATTCCAATGAATTTACCTCTGTCCGCCTAATTACGTCCCTTTGTGAATGTGACTCTGTTCATCATTTCACTTATGAACAGAATAAAAATAATGTAATTAAAATAATATGCTGTTCATCTAAATAAGATTAATGCCGAGTACTGCATCATCCAGTGGCCTTGTCAAAGGAGTGAGCTCACTTGTAGCACATGAATACACACTCATTAGACAAGAGCTCAAAAGATCCTCACTCTAATTTTGGACTGACTATCCAGTCTAAGTACCAATTTTTAGAGTTTGTGATGCAGCGCTGTGCAGCTAATCACTTTCCTGCTCAGCACTAGAGGTAAAGGGTGGAAACGCACTGTATTTATCCAATACAGAACATTTCTATCCTTACCCCTTGTACTGGTACTGTTTTCTCTGCCAAGCACCAACAATGGCACCTTTCCACCATGGTGCTAGGGTGCCTTTGTTGCATGCAGAAGTGTTTTGTGCACCTTCCTGCAGACAAACAATCCTGAGAGGTTTCTTCCTCAACGGAATTACACCAAGTTTGGAAGTAAGGTAGATTTTGGTTCACAGATCATGCTTTCAGTTATCCATTGTAAGTCTGTTAATTAGTTGTTGAGAAATTGAAGGAAATTCAACTTTGTTTATCAGTGATTGCGACTAGTTCACAACAATTTCATGAATAATTGCAAATGCTTGAGCCAACAGTCAAGGATCCAATCACAGACCCACTCAAAACTCATACACCCATTTAAAGAGCCACTGAGTGACTGATTGACCCTCTGACAGACCTACTCAAACACTCACACACCTAGTTACAGACCCACTCTAAGACTAGCGCTCCCACTCACAAATGCGCTCAGGCACTCATAAATCCACTTACAGATCCTCTGAGACACTTATACACCCAGTTCAGATCCACTCAGACACTCTTGCACCCATTTTTCCGTCTAGTGGTTCGAGCTGCAGGCGTGTTATAACACTCTATGGGAATTAACATTGAAAACATACTTTTCGGACCCTCCCTTTTTCTCAGCCTCTGCTTGATGAAACACCCCAAAACGTTCCATGCGCAACCAGAATTACAACAGACATGTTTTTTGAAAATGTTGTGAAGATTCTTCAAGTGGTGCCAAGGATATAGCCAAGTCAAAAAATGATTTTCCTATAGAAACATGGTCCTTATGCGTTCTGCAGCACACATAGAAACAGGAACAAACAAGGAGATATACATTTATTTCTCCTCATTACGCCTCAGCTGGAGAGGCATGAAACTTTGCTGCATTCCCAGGTGTACAATTCCTTGTAAATCTGGGAATGCGTAAAAAAACATGAGAGATGTTTGGTAACATCCACCGCAAAGCCCATGGAACGCTTCCCTTGCACAGAGTAAGGTAACGCAACCATGTGTGCGGTGTTGCTGTACTCCATATTTTTTAACCATTCACAACAATGCAAAGTAGCTTTGCGTGGCTTCATAAATCTGACTTAGAGGCTTGCATCACAGATGTATATCTTTGCATTTCTCAACATGACGCACGCCTCTCATATATATGCCCCAACCTTTTCAGTGGACCTGTACAAGTGCCAGAATAGTCGATTTTATGGCTTAAAGTTTAAATTGAGTAGCACTTAATGAATAATATGTATTCTTTTAGAAATCTATACGCCTCTAGGTCTTGGCATTATTGCTACTATTTCCTGTCCTACGCTGTTGCTGTTATAATCACAAAATAGTTCCTTTGATTTCCATATAGGAAAATGGGCTAGTATTTAAAGACTACTTCTTTTCCAGTACTAAAACTGATGTGTGCAAGGCACCGGCACAAAATGCACTCCCCATGGAAAAAGATATCAGGAAGATACTGAATGAAGGTCTACACAGGCCTTGTAAGAATAATAAAGTGTGGTCTAATACATTACATGAATTGCTCCTCTATGTTTGATACTGAATACTTTCTGATTCTTGATCTCTAAATCAGTGTGATTTAAAGTATAAAAGAGAAAACTGTCAGAATTCAAGGTTTGTTAAGGCCTGTTGAGATGGTGGATACAGGAAAGGGTGATAATGTTGCTTCGTTGAACCTCTCACAAAGCACATTTAGAAAGGAAGAGGACCAAAGAGTAGCATCTTTAATGAAAGAGCAGCAACAGTGTAATGATATTTTATTGTGCATGGAATAAGTCTGTGTGTCCTACTTTGGGAACTGTTTCTCCGACGGGAATATATTTTGAAAGCCACACTTAATGTGAAGATAATTCTTCAAATGAAGTGTAAGGAAAACAAGGATTGTTTCTGTTTTATAATAGATTTTACAAGTAAGGATTTCTGTCAATGACCCCTTATCTCGTTTTCTTTCCTTTTACAGGGTGGTCATAGTGGAGGCTTTATGGTAAAATAAACTTTTCTTTTAATTATATATCCAAAATGATCTATGTCTGTGAAGTGACATTGATTCTAACGTTTTCCTTTACTTTTCCTTCTGCAGGGCTTCTGAGTGCTGGTAAAAAACCTTTATTTTACTATGTATTACAATGCACTGTTTAAGGTAGCATTCTAATTCACCGGTTGAAATCCAGAGCTGGAACGGATATTGTTTTCGCTTTGCTGAGCTCTGTTCACAGTACCACTTGATTGAAGAGAAACACATTTCAATACAGCCTGTGTGAATTAATGTCACGGGATCCATGGATGTGATGTGACACAGTCCTGGACGGTAACAATTCAGAGCAAGAAGCAATCCACAATAATCGACGTTAAGTGTGAACTTTGTGGTCTCCTTGAAGATTACTCCAAATTTACTTTGGTGGCATTTCTCAAGCACTTGCTGATATTGAGGTGATATGTGCATAGTCGTGATAGGGTATTGTTCTACGTCTATAATGAGCTGTGCAGTTAAACGTGGTGTTATTCACCTTGAATATAAACACTGTTTCCACTTTTACAAAGTCAACTATTGTGTACCTTCATGATATTGAACTGATTGCACCCAATGTGTATGTACCGTTGAATTTGTATAGATATTCTAAGAACTCTTTGCCACTGAAAAAAAGATTACAGCCCATTTCAGCCTTGTGGCTCAGTGCACAGATGTTCTAAGGAGGAGCCAGAAAATATATGGGCCAATGTGAAACATTTGTGTAGACAACAGCAGGTGCCGATGAAACATCAGTCTGTGGAACTAAGTAGGAGTAGTGTGGTACTGGAATGGATTTGGCACATGATAAATTCACGTCATAGCACCATTACAAAGTAGTAAAATCAGTTTAGATCCATGGCATCGGTAATAACGATTTGAGATCGATTTGTTTAGTTACAACATCATATGGAAGTCGCAACTGCATGGGTTATTTCTCCGACCAGGTGGTAAATGTATGCATGGGCACATACATGGCGTGGGAAGTGGGTGAAGGTGGTGGGTAGATTGGGTGGGATTTTTTTTCTAACAAAGGACATCATTGTATATTTCCCCTCATAGAAATAAAGGGGAATGTGACTTGGCTACTACAAAAGAATTCTCATGATATTTTTCAGGTCAGTTTTACATGCTGCAATAATCGGGTCAAGCTCTTCCGCATCCGGTAATATTGGATGTGGGAAAACTTAACCTGTTTTAATAAAGTGGAGCTAAATTAATGAATAAAAGCATGCATTAAATGTGTTCCTCTTTACTTGTATTCAGGTCCGATATCTCTTAATTTTTAAGAAACTTTGAGTACTACATACCCATCAGGTTTTCAGGTCTTTCAGAGAGGATCTGGGCAGCAGACATAGCCAAAATGTTATTTGTTATGTATTCTGTAAATGTTTTGGTTATTTTAAAGAAGCTTATATAGCAAATATGTTTTTTTTTTTTTTAAATAGAAAAGCGTATTTTGAGAGCAGGTATTTCAGTACAGTATTTCAGGTTTTGGTTTGTCTTTAGTAAAAAGTAAAGTAAATGTTTAAATATGATGTTCAGAAGGCGGCGTTTGAGTGAATGCTGTAGTTTTGCCATTTTAAGATGTGCTTTGTGACTTGTAGAAGCAAGACGTTTTTGGAAATGCATTCAATGAGGAACAGCTAACAATGGGCCCCAGGAGCAATTAGAAAATTCAGTGTTTTTGTTTACCTTTTATGAAGAAGGCTCAGATTTAAAAAAGTACCGTAGTAAAGTTTATAATTTTGGTTTAGACAGTAATTTTCTAAAAGCAGTGCTATGCTAACAGTTGAGGGGAAGAAAATCATTGACAAGGCCTGCAGTAGGATACAATCCATACTTCAAGGAATTGTCGTATACCTGAAACAATAGGAACAAAGTATGTGTTTGACATCACCCCTATAATAAAAAATATTTTTAAACTACTGCGTTTTGTGCAATAAAAGGAACAAAAAGGAGCTAAATATTCATCAATGTTGTTGGTCCTAGGTGCTCTCTAAAGAGCATCAAGATGGTTTGGTATGGGAGTGTTAAAATACACACACACAGACACATACAAACATTAAAATGCTGGTTTGCGAAGGAGGTATTGAGAGCTGACTGATACTGAGATTGTTGGCGCTTCATTGAGTAGTTTCTTTAGGTATGTATGCACTTCGATCATTTCACACAAATCAGTTATTTTGTATTTTCTGTAATTTCCTTTTAGTAATGCCTGGCCTGCTATCTGCATCACCTGGAAGATTCTGACCAGAATTGAAAGTTAATTGCTTGATTCTTCTCTTTCCTGGTTTTTAATTCAAGGACTCGTCTTCTAGATTCAGATATGCATGTGATTGACCAACATTCCACTGTGGTCCTGCTGTCTCATCTAAATGATGTGTAATAAAATAACTAATGCATACCACTTTTTCCGTGTCCCTGGTGTTGATTGGGTCCTCCATGTCTTGGTGATGGTTTATAGGGTTAGAGAGCAAGATCTGCAAACACCAGACATCTATTGAGAACAGAGTACCCTTGTGATCCACCATATATTGTATCACACTAAATGAGCATGGCCATTAGGCAACACCTCTGCTATTCTGATATTTTACTTGCTAGTATTTTTAAGTCCAAACCTATAGCGCCAATAAACTTCAATCGCCATGATGCACAATGTTCCGAGCTACAAGGCCAGGAATGGATGGAAGTGCCACACACTACTTGGGGTACTTATGAATGTAATCTATAACGCTAGTTGGAAAATTGAACCTAGGTGTAAAAATGCAGTGCTGCGGAATGGGTTGAGCTGTTTCATCATCATCATAAAACTTTAGTTCGATAATCCAAGATCATAAAAGTGCAAATACAAACAAAACATATTAAAACGAACCAATTGGTACTATAGATGCTGAGATTGTTGGCGCTTCATTGAGTAGTTTCTTTAGGTATGTATGCACTTCGATCATTTCACACAAATCAGTTATTTTGTATTTTCTGTAATTTCCTTTTAGTAATGCCTGGCCTGCTATCTGCATCACCTGGAAGATTCTGAACAGAATTGAAAGTTAATTGCTTGATTCTTCTCTTTCCTGGTTTTTAATTCAAGGACTCGTCTTCTAGATTCAGATATGCATGTGATTGACCAACATTCCACTGTGGTCCTGCTGTCTCATCTAAATGATGTGTAATAAAATAACTAATGCATACCACTTTTTCCGTGTCCCTGGTGTTGATTGGGTCCTCCATGTCTTGGTGATGGTTTATAGGGTTAGAGAGCAAGATCTGCAAACACCAGACATCTATTGAGAACAGAGTACCCTTGTGATCCACCATATATTGTATCACACTAAATGAGCATGGCCATTAGGCAACACCTCTGCTATTCTGATATTTTACTTGCTAGTATTTTTAAGTCCAAACCTATAGCGCCAATAAACTTCAATCGCCATGATGCACAATGTTCCGAGCTACAAGGCCAGGAATGGATGGAAGTGCCACACACTACTTGGGGTACTTATGAATGTAATCTATAACGCTAGTTGGAAAATTGAACCTAGGTGTAAAAATGCAGTGCTGCGGAATGGGTTGAGCTGTTTCATCATCATCATAAAACTTTAGTTCGATAATCCAAGATCATAAAAGTGCAAATACAAACAAAACATATTAAAACGAACCAATTGGTACTATAGATGCCATATGCATCCAAAAATCTCCAAAGTGCAAAACATTATACACTAAAGTCCCAATTTTTCACATAACCCATCAACAGATTCTCTAGTTCCACTAAACACAGGACACATCCTGCTGTTCCTGGGGTAGCTTATAAACTAATCTGTGCAGATGTTTGAATACTAAAGTGTTGATTTAACTAGTGTCCTCACATGGACCCACATCATTCGATCTTTTCCACCCAAATGGATGTGCAAAATAGCAGTAAATTCTAAAGACTTACAGATGGAATTGCGATTCCTAAATAGCGATTTTTAAGGAATCGCTATTTAGGAATCGCAAAAGCCTATGCATGTAGGAATCGCTTTAAAATTAGCGATTCCTACACTTGCAAGGCGACCGGGGCGGAAAAGCGGCGGACGCTCTTTCCGTCCACCGAGGTCCCCCCGCCATACTAATATGGCGGGGGGGGAACGAGTGTGGATGTCGGGCGGATTGCCCCCGCCAGGCTGGCGGTGCCTACCGCCAGCCTGGCGGGGCAATCCCCCCGACATCATAATGGGCCCCTTGGTTTGAATATATCGACTGAAGGACACGCACACTCATAGTGACTAAGGGCCTGATTTAGATTTCAGAGGCCAGGTTACCCCACCACTAAGGTGATGAATATTCAGTCTGTCTTACTGCAAATGCATTAGATCCAATGGTACATGCAGTATGACTGACTGACTGAAATATTTTTCAAGCGCTCGAATGCCGCGGCATCTTGGCGCTATAGTACAGAAGAAGCAGTAAGAGCAGGTTTAGGGCAGGGAGAAGAGCCAGGTTTTCAATGCCTTTCTAAAGCACATTTTGGATTTTTGTGAGCGCAACAAGGGGGGCAGCGCGTTTCATGATTTGGAGGCTTGGTAGGAAAAAGATTTTCCACACCATCGGGCTCTCCTTATTCTTGGTTGACATACTAAGTCCTGGTTGGCTGATCTCAAGGTGCGTGATGGTGTGTATCGAGGAAGGAGTTTGGTGATGTCGTCAGGTCCCTTGCCATGCAAGGGCTTGTAGACCAGGCAAAGGGCCTTGAACTGTATTCTGCGCCTCATTGGGAGCCAATGAAGTTCGCGTATGACTTTAGAGGTTGGGTGACGCTTTGGTAGGTTCAACAGGACCCTAGCTACGGCATTTTGGATTGCCTGTAGCTTGGTCAGTTGTTTTTCTCCCGTGCCCAGGTAGAGTGAATTGCAATAGTCCACTCGGTACATTACCAGGACTCCCATCACCGTCTTTTTCAGTGTTGGCGGGATGTATGGTAAGATTTTTCTAAGGACCTTGATGGTGTAGAAGCAGGCGGAGGTCACCTGGTTGATTTGCGCCTTACAGGAGAGGTCGTTATCTAACAAAAAAACAAGATTCCTAACCTCATCTGCTGGACTGGGGCAGGAACCCGCCTCAGGAGGCCACCAGAGGTCGCTCCAAACTGAAGGTTTCTGGCCAAACTCAATTACTTCGGTCTTATCCATGTCTAACTTTAGAAAGTTACGACTCATCCAGCTTTTTACACCAAGTAGGCAGTTCCTGAAGCGTTCTGCTGTAGCTTCAATTGACTGGGATACCGACACTACAATTTGTGTGTCGTCGGCATACAACACTAATCGCAGGCCATGAGATTGAATTAAGGCGGCTAAAGGAATGACATATAGATTAAACAATGTAGGCAATAGTGCCGAGCCCTGGGGAAATCCTCCCGGAAAGGAGTATTCGTCAGATTGAAGACCTTCCCAGTGCACTTGTTGAATACGGGAATCCAGAAAAGATGTTAAAAGGGCCAGAGCAGTACCGGTGAAGCCTAAGGTTCTTAGTCTGTTTAACAGGACTGAATGGTGAACGGTGTCGAAGGCCAACGCCGCTGTTAGGTCTAATAAAATCAGGGCCGTTCTACCACCCTCATCCATTGTCCTTCGTTTTGTTTTCCTTTGCCATGATCAAGGCAGACTCTGTTGAGTGAGAGGGTCAAAATCCGTGTTGTGAAGGGTCTAGTAGCTTATTATGGTCTACATATCTCATTATCTCTCAATTCATGGCTTTCTCCAGAATCTTGGCTGGTAGGGGCAGACAGGATATGGGCCGATAGTGCTTGGGTTCAGTAGGCTCCAGAGTATCCTTCTTAAGGATGGGCCGGATGCATGCTTTCTTCCAGCTACTGGGGAATTCCCCTAGGTTGATAACCTTGTTTAACAGGGGTGTCAGGACAGCTGTTACAGTCTCTGGAATCATATGCAGTACATGGGGTGGACAGGGGTCTAACGGGGATCCTGATTTCATCTGTGTGAGTAGGTCCACAACCTGCTTCTCCTCTACTGGAGGAAAGCAAGAGTAGTTGGAGGCATCCAGAGTGGTATTCTCACTGTTGTTAGTAATTGAATCTGCTGCTAGGGTGCTAAGGTCATCATAAACTGCCTGGACCTTCAGTTGAAAGAAGGTAACAATGCTTGTCACAAAGTTCTGGTTGGGACTAAAGATTGTATCATGGGGGCTCTTTGTCAGATGGGTGACTGTTTTAAATAATTCTCTGGTGGTGTTGGAGGCTACTTGAATTCTATTTGTGAAATAGGCTGATTTGCCTGAACTATTGCTGACTTATATTCATGCAAGGCTTTGGTGTATTGTAGTTTATTTTGATGACTGTTGTCTGAACACCAAAACCGCTCCAGACGCCGGCATTTCAGTTTTATTGATTTCACCTCTGCAGAATACCATTGTGCAGTGGCGGACCGTCTTCTGTTTTTTTTTGTTTCCACTGGGGCCAGCTCATCGACTGCATGGCTAATCCAATTATGGAGTTTAATTGTTCCATTTTCAATGTTACCAAGCTTGAATACTGGGGGATCCTTAGCAAGTATGTTAGATAAAAGATTGGGTTCAAGCTTCTTCCAAGAGCGTATTTTTTCGGGGAGCGTAAGACCTCTTCAATGATTTACGAGGTTATTTAATTGCAAATTGAAAAGGATAGCATTATGGTCGGACCAATGAACAGGTTGGATCGAAATAATTTTAATATGATCGTTGTTTGTAAAAATTCCATCAAGGGTATGTCCTGCCATGTGAGTGGGATTCAAGATTAATTGATTCAAGCCAAAGCTAAAAAAATGATCAATTAATGTGGTTGAGTCGGAGTCGTTATTCGCTTCTAGATAGAAATTAAAATCACCCAAAATAGTTTAGGTGGTTGAATCAGAGGTAGTTTCTAGGTAAGTGTGTAATGCTCTAATAAAAGGGGCTCTTAGACCGGGGGGGGCGGTACACGAGCATGCCCGAGAATATCAAGCAGTTATTGTCTTTAATTTTAAAGCTCTTGGCTTCGGCCTCCAGGTCCTGTTGGGGGAGATCAAATACTTTTAGGTGGGATTTGTAGATTATCCCAATTCCAACTCCCACTGCTCCTAATCTGTTTACATATTCTACAGAGTAGCCTTCAGGGGCTGCAACATTCCAGTCCGGGCCTGAGGCATCAGATGCCCAAGTTTCTGTTAGGAACATTAGGTCAGCAGCGTGGTCAGTAATCAGTGCTTCAATTTCTTGTTTATGCTTAGACATTGATCTATTGTTCAGCAAAATACATTTTAGGATTCTTTTCCCACTGGCCGGGCGCTCTGACCCATGCTTATAATTGTTATTAGTCCGCTGATGATTATTTAGAGTAAAACACTCGGTCGTGGCCAAGAGCGGGTCTTGCGGTTTATGTGGTATAGAGGGAGAATTAGTAAGGGTCTGAAAACCACAGGAGACACAGCTAAAGGTTATGGAGATATCTACAGGGTTTGCCCTTTCTAAATGTTTACAGGAATATTGGTCCAACCTGAGCAGCTCAGCTCTTGAGTAGTGTATTTTTTTTAAATGGGCATAATTTCCCTCGCTAAGCGCGGGTCCGGCGTGGACAGGCGCAGACGGGCTTGCCTTTGGCGCGCCATCGGCGCACCGCCGGCGCGACCGCTGTGCCCGTCCACTGCGCTCCCTGGATGAAATAGCCATTTTATACCCCCAAGTGCTTGAGGGGCCGAGCACTAGACCGCTCACCTGCTCCTCGCCCAAGATGGCGGCGTCTGAGGCAGTACCCCGGCAGCACCTAATCGGCTGCAGTGGGGCTGACAACAGAGCAACGAACTCAAGAAGGGCACAAAGCGCTCATACAATCGAGCACATAATAGTGGTACCGCTAATGAAAAGAAAACAGTGACTAAGATAAAATCACAGGCGCAGTGACTTTTAAAATAAATTATATTTCTAGCTGCACAAACACTCTCTTTTCCCAGCTTCCGCCTCAGGACACACACGCTCTAATAGTCAGAACGCGCAGGAGCAATGAGGAATTTATATCCCCAAGGGTGTGAGGGGCGGAGCACTAGACCGCTTGCCTGCTCCTCACCCAAGATGGCGGCGTCTGAGGCAGTACCCCGGCAGCACCTAATCGGCTGCAGTGGGGCTGACAAACGAGCAACGAACTCAAGAAGGGCACACAGCGCTCATAAAATCGAGAGCAGAATAGTGGTACCGCTAATGAAAAGAAAACAGTGACTAAGATACAATCACAGGCGCAGTGAGCTTTAAAATAAATTATATTTCTAGCTGCACAAACACTCTCTTGTCCCGGCTTCCGCCTCAGGACACACACGCTCTAAACGTCCTCCCTTCTCAGCTTCCTTTCTGCAAGTGAGTGGATGGGATATCCATCATGTTTGTTACATAGTAGCCTGCCCACCAAATTCTAACTCAGACCCTAAGGGCCAGATTTATCAAGGGTTAGCATCACCATAATGCTATGCAAGAGGGTGCAAGGGTGACGCAGAACCTACATGAGATTTATCAAGCCACACACGGCCACATTGTGTACCACTGAGTGGTTTAATAAATCTACAGTAACTCAACACAGCGCAAATTTCTGCGTTGTGTTACTCTCCCGCAAGAAGGA
Source organism: Lissotriton vulgaris (assembly GCF_964263255.1). Taxonomy (NCBI): domain Eukaryota; kingdom Metazoa; phylum Chordata; class Amphibia; order Caudata; family Salamandridae; genus Lissotriton; species Lissotriton vulgaris. The sequence continues at coordinate 42,219 of NW_028249069.1, read as the reverse complement.
TTTCCATGGGTGGAGCATGGGTGTTCCCATGCATCCATCCACGGATTTTAGCACATTCCCTGATTTACTATTAATGGTAGACGTGGGAATGTGTTGAAATACTACACCACCCCAGTTCAGGCACAACGAGGAGAAATATCTTTATTGCTCATAATTTTTCCTCTTTCTATGTGTGCTACATTGTGCAGCACACACAGAAAGAGGAAAATGGCTCTGAAGATTGTTCTTGTGCAGGAAGGTGTCCCTTCCAGCACAAAAACAATCCTGCCTACAAAGCAGGCATCCTTTCATCATGATGCAAAGGTGCCTGCATTGACAATAGGCAGCAAAAAGTGCCCCGGGGCTAGGGAAGGACAAATATGTGGCATATACTGTTAAATGTGGCACATTTCTGCCCTTTAACTTTCAGGCAGTGCAGCAAGGTAGTCAGCTGGTGTGCGCTGCATAAAAAAGGTAAATATGGGCCTAAATGTACTGCTATTCACTATATTGGGGTAATTTTGCTGTGACCTTTGCATTTCTTGACAAGTGGAACAAGAAATTCAATGTGCAGTACCTATTAGTAATTAGTAGAAAAATAGCATTTGCAACAAATCGACAATTGAAAAAAAAGAGTAAATCACTGGTTAGTTGGTCCAAATTTCCTCGGAATGTGTAACCAGTGTTGCTTCTCTGTAATCTGAAAATAATGGTACCAAATTACACTGTTGCCAATACACTCAATGCAATTAGTAGCCAGGTGTGAAACTATAACTGAATAAAAATCATTTTCAGGATTTATTGAAAAGGAATGAAAATTAAAACACATGAACCATTGTCCAGTTGGAGGTGGTAATCTTCAATAAATCCATAATCACTAACACCGAAGCCAAAGAGGAAACTCATCTAAATTAGTCTTTGGAATGATTCTGTGGGCCTTGGTTCACAAGCGAGAGAAGATATATATATATATATATAAATATATATATATATATATATATATATATATATATATATATATATATATATATATATATATATATATATATATATATATATATATATATATATATATATATATACATCAAGGTCCACAAGTTACCCAAAGGGCGGGGCTCACTCCCTGATCAGCGTGTTCCACTTTGGATGAGAGAAAGGCATAACCAGCGTCAGCAGAGCCTGACGCGTTTCGGGATCCTCCCTTCTTCAAAGGCTTCTCTGCTTCTGAAAGGCAGCCAACAAAAAGACACCGGTGTTAGTCCCTCTTTTATTGTAACACTTGCACTCAGAAGCCTTTGCATCTGCGGCGGTGCGCCCCCGGCCGGGTCAGCCGTATAAATCAAGGTCCACAAGTTACCCAAAGGGCGGGGCTCACTCCCTGATCAGCGTGTTCCACTTTGGATGAGAGAAAGGCATAACCAGCGTCAGCAGAGCCTGACGCATTTCGGGATCCTCCCTTCTTCAAAGGCTTCTCTGCTTCTGAAAGGCAGCCAACAAAAAGACACCGGTTTTAGTCCCTCTTTTATTGTAACACTTGCACTCAGGTGAGTAAACAAATCCATGATGCATTATGGGACCGGTAGTCTTTACAATGATACCACAGTGGGCTGAGGGCTGAGGGCTGCGATTCAGCAAATAGATTCTGTAGCTGCGGGTGTGCCTCTCGTATTCTCCCCGTTCAAGTTTGCGCCAGATAGGTCTGATCCTATATATACCTACTGGCGGTCGCCAGTAGGTATATATAGTTAGGATTTTTTCTCTATGGGATTTTTGAAAATTCTATGTCTAATAACTTTGGCGTTTGTGGACGGAATTGGCTGAAATTTTCAGGAAAGTGGAACATTTTGTTTCTGAGCAGCCCCTGACAATTTGGGGCGGTTTCATCAAGGGGGGGCCGAGAAAAAAGGGGGTCCCAAAACGCGTTTTTCCCATGTTAATTTCCATAGGGCGGTTGGCCTCACTTTTAGCTCGAACGGCTGAATGGATTTGCACGAAACTTGGCAAAATTGTAGGGACTGTTAGCCCGATGTGCCTTTGCTAGGTCTCAATATATGTGCTCCAGTGGATTTTGAGTAATTTAGGTTCAAAAAAAGATATATATCTGGGCGGAGCCTAACCACACATCTGATCTGATTGGCTGTCAGCACTTCATCCAAGAAGTGTTGGCAGCCATCTTGGGACCAATATACATGATAGCACCTCATTAAAAAGCATTGTAGTTAATAGAGGGTTTTAGGACTTTAGTTACATTATAAATCATTTGTTGATGGTACCATACTCGTTTTAGGAATTGTGGTGGGTTCTAAGGTGATTTTACCATGTGAAAAAACCTTCTGCTGTGATAGCATGAATATTGTTTGAAAGAAAACTAATATCTCATGATTTTCCCTCAGTGGTTTGGTTTGGTTATAAGCTAAACTGAAAGCATATTTTCTGTAAATTCACATTATCTTTCTCAGTCATGTGAAAATGAAGTCTGACATTCTCAGTAAAACATGTACATCCAACAAGGACAGAGACTGTCAGTTGATTCCTTTGTGTTCTACTGCAGCCTCCTAGAGTGTTCTAAAGAACAACTAGAGCGCTAACAGTCCTACTTATTACAAAGGTATGGCACACCTGAAGCCATCTTGATTGGAATAAAATGGTAACTCTTAAAACATTTAATTTAAAAAGAAACAACATGAGGTGGTATATTTTGCCATAGAAAGTATGATTAGTGCTGCAGAATGAAAAATTAGGGCACATTTTGAGTGACTTCTCAAATCCTTTTCTATTTCATTAAAACATTCTGACATGCAGTCTCCCAAAATGGCCACCAGAGACAAAAGAGCCCAAATGTAGCCCAAATATCACCCAGATGTAGCCCAAGTATAGCCCAATGACAGAATGTTCCAGAGGGTTCTAAAGAACAACTAGAGCGCTAACAGTCCTACTTATTACAAAGGTATGGCACACCTGAAGCCATCTTGATTGGAATAAAGTGGTAACTCTTAAAACATTTAATTTAAAAAGAAACAACAAGAGGGGGTATATTTGGCCATAGAAAGTATGATTAGTGCTAGAGAATGAAAAATTAGGGCACATTTTGAGTGACTTCTCAAATCCTTTTCTATTTCATTAAAACATTCTGACATGCAGTCTCCCAAAATGGCCACCAGAGACAAAAGAGCCCAAATGTAGCCCAAATATCACCCAGATGTAGCCCAAGTATAGCCCAATGACAGAATGTCCCAGAGTGTTCTAAAGAACAACTAGAGCGCTAACAGTCCTACTTATTACAAAGGTATAGCACACCTGGAGCCATCGTGATGGGAATAAAGTGGTAACTCTTAAAACATTTAATTTAAAAAGGAACAAAATGAGGGGGTATATTATGCAATAGAAGGTATTATTAGTGCTGCAGAAAGAAAAATTAGGGCACATTTTGAGTGACTTTTCAAATCCTCTTCTATTTCATTAAAAAATTCTGACATGCAGTCTCCCAAAATGGCCACCAGAGACAAAAGAGCCCAAATGTAGCCCAAATATCACCCAGATGTAGCCCAAGTATAGCCCAATGACAGAATGTCCCAGAGTGTTCTAAAGAACAACTAGAGCGCTAACAGTCCTACTTATTACAAAGGTATGGCACACCTGAAGCCATCTTGATTGGAATAAAGTGGTAACTCTTAAAACATTTAATTTAAAAAGGAACAACATGAGGGGGTTAATTTTGCCATAGAAAGTATGATTAGTGCTTCAGAAAGAAAAATTAGGGATCATTTTGAGTGACTTCTCAAATCCTCTTCTATTTCATTAAAAAAATTCTGACATGCAGACTGAAACATGCACTTTGAATACCAGCAGCAGACATCCCTGGTGAGCAGTAGCTTTACTACAGTGATCTAATGTGCAACTAGAGTGCTAACATTCAGAATTTATGGCAAATGTGTGACACATCTGAATGCCTTCTTGATGGAACCAAAGTAAACAAGCATTGAAAATGCAATAGATCTCGCCCTCGTTTAAGTTAAAGCCATTCTGTTTGTAATGAGGTGGCTTTTTAGCTTTGCTTTTATTAGTGTTTTTTCAACTTTCATGTAAATAACATGCATCTGTATGCATATAAGTATATATATATATTAGCAAGGTTTATCGCAAATGCGATAAAAAACGGCCGCAATGCATGAATATCGCTGAAAAGTCAGCGATATTCATGCATTATCGAGCAAATGCTCTTAGCCATGTTATCCACCTCCCATTGGATAACATGGCTAAGAACTGCTCAGGGCAGGTGTTAGCTTTTTGAGATATTCGCGCTTAGCGCGAATATCTCCAAAAGTTGGTAATAGGAGATAGCGATGTTAGGGACTGTTTCCAGTCGCTAACATCTTGGCACGCCCACTTTGCATGTCATTAGTGATAAATATCACTGACATGCAAAGCGGGGCCCAAGATGGTCTCTATCTCCTTTTAGCTGTCACTAACTGGTGTTAGCGACAGCTTGGTAATAGGGAGATAATTTTATCTCCGCTTTCTTGGCTTTTAAAGCCAAAAAAGCGGAGATAAACCCCCTTGATAATATGCCCCACGATTCCTCGGGAGTTTCAGCTAACAAGACTTGGTATTGTGTTACGTGGTAATTCTTCCAGGAAACGTCAGAGGGTCGATGCAGGGGTTCTAGAAGGGGTGATAAACCATTTAAGCCTCATGAACAAGCGCATGGTCTTTTAAAGATCTGTGAAGTACTCGGGGCGGCGGTGTGTGTGTGTCCTCTTTCAGGAGTGGGCGGGGGGGGGGGCACTGCCAGCAACTTGCCAGGCCAGGCAGTGTTCAACACTTGCATCACCCTTTCTCTGCCTGCTATTGCGCTCCATGCTTCGGAAAGGTAAGAAAAAGAACGTGCATTTGAGTTTGAAATGTCCGATCCTGTAGCAGTACACTTGCAAAGCCCACACATGACAATAACCCGATTCAAGGCCCCATTCACCTGATTTTTTAAAAATATATAGCACTCCAACAAAGTAGGATTGTAATCCTTAATTAACTTTTAAATATAACGAACGAAACAAAAACTGTAACAAACATTTAAACATTTTTGACAAAAAAAGCAACAATGGTCAGAAGCTGTCTTTTGTGCGAATAGTCCCAAGGCAGCACAACATGCTGAGTTCTGGACGGCACCCAGGTGATGTCACCTGGGTGCCGCACTGGTTTTTGGGATCCTACAATGCAGCTCAGAAAAACAGCGTGGGGCGTCCCGGGTGGTGCGGGGGGAGGCCTCGTCAGTAGCGGTCTGTTGTGCGAATAGTCCCAAGGCAGCAGAACGCGCTGAGATGTGGATGGCACCCAGGTGATGTCCAGTAAACTGCCGCACTGGTTTTGGTATCCTACAATGCTGCTCTGAAAATTGCCGTGGGGCGGCCCGGGGGGGGGCGTGGGGGAGGCGGCGTGAACGGGCCTCCCCAGGTGGCGGCCATCCAGCTGAGTTGCGCCCGCTCTTGCGGCTATAGTGTCTCGCTCACCATGTAGTTGAGTTGCTCCCACTCTTGCAGTGCAGCGATAGGCGGCTGCCACAGGACTCTTAAAATGGCGGCCGGCTCTTCGGTTTTGGGCCTGGTCCACTAAAATGGCCCTGGGACACCTTGGAACTCGGACGCTTGCCTGCTAGGGCTTGGGCTCCATTCTCGAAAGCGTCCCCTCAGCCATGAAGATTCTACAAAAGTCTTGGGGGCCCTCGACTCCTGCAGGCTTCCGGTGGGGAGCGGCTGCCATGATTGCTCGCGGAATGACCACGACGGAGCCACGAGATGGTGGTGCTCTCATGGTGAAGCCAGCTTCAGTCTGAATCATCCAGAAACAAGGTGGGGCTTTCATCGTTTGGGAAAAAAAAAAATTCTAAACCAATGAAAAGTGTTATTTTTAGGTTATATGACCAAGCCTTCCATCTTTAGGAAACCAAAAGTAAAATGAACCAATGAAAAGTTTTATAAACAAGTCACATGACCTGTTATGCGGCATAGGGCTACAAAAAGCGTAGAAAATCCGTTGGCACGTGAGGCGGCGTCAGTAGCGGACCGGTGTGTGAATAGGCCGAAGGCAGCACAACGCGCCGAGATCCGGATGGCACCGAGTTAGTGTCCAGCAAGTTGCTGCACTGGTGTGGCTATCCTACAATGCTGTGCCGAAAGACGGCGTGTCCAGCTGAATTCCGGTCACTCTTGCGGTACAGTGACTCGAACGCGCTGAGATCCGGATGGCACCGAGGTGGTGTCCAGCAAGTTGCTGCACTGGTGTGGCCATCCTACAATGCTGCGCCGAAAGTCGGCGTGGGGTGCCCCGTTGGCTTATGAGGTGATGTCAGTAGTGGACCGATGTGTGAATAGGTCGGAACCAGCACAAGGCGCCCTGCACTGTTGAGCCTTTTTCAATGCCTGTTTTTTGTTGTTTCCCCTCCATCAAAAACAAAAAAATATATAAAACTGTGCAAAAATACAAAAAAATCAAAAAATGTTTAGAAAAGCAGTGCTTGTAAGACTGTCTGAAGCTTATTTGCACCTGCTGCAGCTTCACTATTGCCCTGGTGTGGCCAAAGATCGCCCATGACATAGGCGGCCGGCTCCCGAGGTCCGGCGGAACTTTTTTCCTTTTCCTTTCTGCTTCTTGTCCCACAATCCGTTTCACCTGAAGACACGACCAGGTTCCTGAATGTGTGCAGGGGGACGCTATTGATTGAATGAAAATGGCGGCTTGACACAAAGCTGACTCAAGCGTTGCTGTTGATGCTATACAGACAAAAATTGGTTTTCAGTTTGTACATTCTTCAGGATTTTTTTTTTCCATCCAAGGCTGATTGAGAGTTTGTAGAAAAATGGCTTCAGATTTTCCACATATTACTCTTCAACATTCTTCCTAAATGTAACAATGTGAGACTCACTAGGAGAACGGCTGTTAATCTTTCCTTTCAAAATGCTGCCAACAATATTTTCTGAATGGAAGACACCATCTTGTAGCATAAAGGGCCGAAAGGGGTTCTGGTCTGGCCGATTGTTGGTGGAGACATTTTGACTATATCTTGGACCTGCCCGGCCTCGCCCAAAATGGCGCCGGTATAAATGGGACTCGTAACTCCTTGTTGTGTGCTGGTTGAACAACCTTGATATCACGAGATATGAATGCAGTTTTGATGCTCATGGCGGGCGGGGACGAGAATTGATTGAATATTTCTACATCCCTATTGATATTAAGTTCTGATGTGTTATTTATTACTGTACTATTGAAAGTTCGAATTAACGTCACCCATGGTACTTGCACGCAAATGTATATCTAGATAACTTTTTTGTAAGTGGCCCTGTCGTATTTTATTACAAAATGTACGTCCACCGATTCCGCAACTGTTAGACATCTTAGTTCTTGCAACCTAATGGCTAGCTCGTTACGTTCCTCTATAATGTAAATGTCTCCTCATCATATACGATTTCAGTTTGCTCCGTGGCCGGCCCACGTGGTTATAGGCCCGTATTTGTATACTGACATTTTCACAATAAAGGTTTTTAAAACAAAACATGGTAGTAGTATTTACATTGGTAAAGTTTTTACTTTTAGTCACTGTTTTCGAATCAGTAAAAGGCAAGTGAAATAAAGCAGTCCAATTACATGACGGATAAAAGGTATAATATGTAGGAACGCAGTAAAGATAAATGGTCAAGGGAAGTTGTGTTTTCCACTCCTGCAACATAAAGTGATCGATAAGAATCTGATAATCAGGCGTATCGGCGACTAAGACAGCAGGCCAAGTCTCTTTTACTCAACGGCTCCGTCATGGAACGAAGAAACGCCCTTTTTCTCGAAAAAGGAATATATTTTACTTGCAGGACAGTTGTAAATTTTCCGGGAAAGTACATTAGCCTGGAATATTATAACATATATGTTTTAAAAAAAATAATGTTCGAAAACAATAAAAAGCGTAATTTTTAGGTCATATGACCAAGCTTTTCATCATTAAAATAACAAAAGTAAAATGAACCAATGAAAAGTTTCATTAACAAGTCACATGACCTGTTATGCTTACGTTACGCGCTGCGCGCCGCGCCCCGGATCACTTCCGGGTGCGCTAACGCGGCGTGTCATATAACGCATTACGCGACAACGTAGGTCAAGAATATAGTCAAAATGTCTCCACCAACCAGCGTTCGGAACACAACCCCTTTCAGCAGTCCAAAAAGTTCTGTTAAATGACAACAGAGGGGACAGGCAACAAGAATCATCAGTCAAAGAGGGGAGGGCAAGTTCTTCTCTTCCGGGTCATGTTGGGGCGCTACCGGAACTGATCGAATTGGTAGTCTACAGTGTTTCTGGATGTTTCAGACTAAAGCTGGCGTCAGCATGAGAGCACTACCATCTCGTAGCTCCGTCGTGGCCATTCCACGAGCAGACATGGCAGCCGCTCCCCACCAGAAGCCTGCGGGAGTCGGGGGCCCCCAAGACTTTTGTAGAATCTTCACGGCTGAGGGGACGCTTTCGAGAATGGGACCCAAGCCCTATCAGGGAAGCGTCCGAGTTCCAAGGTGTCCCAGGGCCATTTTAGTGGACCAGGCCCAAAACCGAAGAGCCGGCCGCCATTTTGAGAGTCATGTGGCAGCCGCCTATCGCTGCACCGCAAGAGCGGGAGCAACTTAACTACATGGTGAGCGAGACGCTGTAGTCGCAAGAGCGGGCGGTAAACAGCTGAATGGCGGAAGAGGCACAGTGTAGCAAAAGCGGGCGGAATGGCAACTAAAACGGTAAAGGGGCGCCCCACTACAGCGTGTCTTCAGGTCAAACGGATTGTGGGACAAAGTCCAGAATAGAAGAGTCATCAAAAGGCAAAAAGTTCCGCCGGACCCCGGGAGCCGGCCGCCTATGTCGGAGGCGATCTCAGGCTACACCAGTGCTATAAGACTTGGGGAGGGGGTCGGAGCCAAGTGTCTTCTCCGAGTCCGTGCCATCACACCGCCCCTCGGGGGCCTCCGTCAAGCGGTTTAGGGAGGTACCATATAACATTGTTTTCAAATGCAGTCAGGTCCACAAACGACCCTCACTTACTTTGAGAATAGTGAAGCTGCAGTAGGTGGAAATAAGCTTCAGACAGTCTTACAAGCACTGCTTTTGTAAACATTTTTTGATTTTTTTGTATTTTTGCACAGTTTTATAATTTTTTTTTGTTTTTGATGGAGGGGAAACAACAAAAAACAGGCATTGAAAAAGGCTCAAACTCAGAACTCTGAACTATGGCACCCAACATCCAGGACTTTCCATCCGGATCTTGGCGCCTTGTGCTGCTTCCGACCTATTCACACATTGGTCCACTACTGACATCATCTTATAAACCAACGTTATGTAAATAGTTATTTAATAAAATGTTTTACCCTGTTTCTTTGCTGGTGTGTTGTCTATATTTTTAATATTTGCATAGGGTTTGTCGTTATTTTGGGCGGGATGGGTGACGGAGCCGAGCTGTCTTGCAGCCCTCATGGTGTGGAGCTCAGTTCATCTCACTATTTTCGTATTTCTCATGAAGGGTTGTTTATAATATTTCTATTTTAGCGAGGTCAAAAAGAGATCCAATTAGTGGCCTACTGATTTCGCTCGATTACTTTTATTTTTTTACACGATTTTTCACGATCTGCAAAGACTAAACAGAGTATTGCGACTTTGTGCTTGTTTGTAAATAGAGAATGAACCAAAGAGAATCAATTGTAAAACAGTAAATGCTTGGATAATAATCAATCAAATGGAGAGACAAGCAGGCAGGACGGATTACAACGGGGGTAAAGGCCTGCGTTAACTACTCTTCACTATCTGCAAAGAGAGAGTACTACTAAGAGAAAAGAGGGGAGGGGGGCAGCGTTCAAAGCACATCAGCGTGCATAAATACGAAAATGTTTTTATCTATCACGTACTTGACATTTTAAAGCTTTTCATATTTGCTATTAAAAAACCATTGAAATTCACTGAAAAAACCATAGGTTATAGTCGATATATAGTTAGGAATTTGCATTTACAAAACCTTGAAAATTCAATGAAAAAACCATAGGTTTTAGGCCATATATAGTTAGGGATTTGCATTTACAAAACCTTATTTTACTCGCATAAAACCATTGAAATTCCATATATAGTTAGATGCGCTAACTATATATCGCGCACCCGCAATCCACTGCTGATGATGTCACATATTACATCATTCATGACATGGTCAGTGACATCACTGATGACATCACTGATGACAACTCAAATGACATCACTGATGACATCTCAAATGACATCACTGATGACATCACTGATGACAACTCAAATGACATCACTGACAACATCACAGATGACATCATTCATGTGTTAATACGATGAACCTCTACAGACTCTGATATATCCTTAGATACACTCAGTGAAAACAGACACTCACAGACTGTCACTCATCCATGGAGTTACTCATACACCTAGACAGCCATGCAAAGAATCAAACACACCTCCAATTCCTCTACTATACAGTTATACACACCTTACTTATTGAAACATATTCTAACACATATTTACTCTCTTATACAATCCTTGATACATGTTCACAATGATCCATACAGCCACTCACATATTCACTGGCTCTTATGCACAGTTATTTATATATGTTAACTCTCACATGTACTGTGTTTTACATATGTACTTTCTTTGACATGTAGCACTGAGATATCCATTCACTCAGCAATACACTCATGCACACAGTCAACCGCCCATATAGCTGTTTCCACATGCACTCTTGAACTCATACACCTAGTGAATCAACTGCTTACACATCTATGCACAGAGTCACACACCTCCCAGCCACCCACACACATACTCAGTCTCCCATACAAATACTTGAGCAACCAATCAATAACCCATATAGTTATTCATATAGCTACTGATCAACACATGCAGCAGTTTACAGAACAACAGATATAATGATGCACAAATTAATACAGTTTAATCACTAATCCATGCACTCAGTGAGACACATTTAATCACTTCCTCATACAATCAGTCATGCACCTACTAAATCCTTCATCCACACATTTATACATCCACTCATTCTTCAATATGTAAGACATATTTTAACTTTACAGAAACATACAGTCACTGGATGTTGTCATCAGTGATGTCATTTGAGTTGTCATCAGTGATGTCATCAGTGATGTCACTGACCATGTCATGAATGATGTAATATGTGACATCATCAGCAGTGGATTGCGGGTGCGCGATATATAGTTAGCGCATCTAACTATATATGGAATTTCAATGGTTTTATGCAAGTAAAATAAGGTTTTGTAAATGCAAATCCCTAACTATATATGGCCTAAAACCTATGTTTTTTTCATTGAATATATATATATATATATATATATATATATATATATATATATATATATATATATATATATATATATATATATATATATATATATATATATACCACAAAACATCCTCTGAGCAACAGGAGCCCCGGACCCTACAGGGCAGCCTCACGAGCAATGGGCACGGAGCAGCCCATCAAATTCACACAAACAAGATGTGAGGCCCAATACTGGAAATTTCGCATTTATTCAAGGCACAGCAGCACACAAAAGCTTACATCACCTTACACGTTTCAGCGTTCATGCCGCCTTTGTTCAAAGGTACAAACAATGTCATTTGCATAGTGCGGACGTGCTTGCTTAAAAAATGAAAGTCACATGACTGGTTCGTGAAACATACATTTCCCATAATGCAGATCAAGTTCTTGCTAGAATACAGGTAAGGAAATCCTTATTACATTTTGCACCTGTACGATGTTGGTGTGGACAATTAAATGTGAGAGTCATGTGCATAGCAGTTCTTGAGAAGTGCTCCAATATTTCAAGTGCCCAGAAAAATGCTTGCCTTCCAGCACGATCACAAGGGAAGTCCTCTTCTGTGAATCCATTCCTCACACTCACGATGTTGGCTGAAATAGCTTCTCCTTAATTAGGCATGTGAGATCAAGTGGGTCATGCTCCCGATTTAAACACCACAAAACATCCTCCGAGCAACTAGAGCCCCTGACCCTACAGAGCGGCCTCACGAGCAATGGGCACGGAGCAGCCCATCAATTTCACACAAACAAGATGTAAGGCCCAATATTGGAAATGTCGCATTTATTCGAGGCACAGCAGCACACAAAAGCTTCCATCACCTTACGGGTTTCAGCGTTCAATGCCGCCTTGTTCACAGGTGGAAAAAATGTCATTTGCACAGTGCGAACGTGCTTGCTTAAAAAATTAAAGTTACATAACTGGTTCGTGAAACATACATTTCCCATAATGCAGGTCAAGTTCTTGTTAGAATAATTTGACATTTTCTCCCACTGTTCTTCTAAAAGTCAGCATGGAAAATTTACCCTGATTTCCTTCCAATTGATCCCTGTTCTTTCTTGAGCGTGATCCTCTCCTCACCTTCTATTCTCTGCATGTCTTCTATTTCCAACATTAGCACCCTCTCATTCACATGCTGTCCATCTTAGTCTCTCTTGTTGAGATTCTGCAAATGGTTTACACCTCATTTCATAGATCACAGCCTCTCCTTTTTTGTAACACTACTTCTGAAACTTAACAATACCTAACCTTCACAATCCTACTTGTTTTATCAACTATTTTCCTGAAACCACGCATCCCCATTACTGATAGCATCTAACTGACATTAATTTCAATACAACATAAATCGAACTACAGTACCTGTAAGAAATGTATTTTTTTAGAACATGTGACACCTCCTAATAACCAACAACACCACTGGATAAACCATTACCTTGGGCTGCTGAGTAGTGTGCTCCTTGCTGTACATTACTTCAATACCTCATCATGACATTACATTCTATATAAATACAATTACAATACAATATATTATATGCCAAGGTAAATTGAAAATATGTTTTAGAAGCACAAATAAACCAATGCAATGACAAACCTGTAAGAACCAATCACTGATTGAGTAAGACAGAGTTGCTCTGGGAACCGGGACAGTAGGGTAGGGCACAGAGTTCTGGTGGGTGATGAATGACACCACCAGTAAGTAGAGAACAAAACACAGCCTTTCACCAAATAAATGACATAAAGTACTGGTTAACAACTTACAGTACAGAAAAATACCAAAGAGAAAGCTTACTATTTGTGTCTTAAAGAAACAGCTTACAAGAAAGATAGTGTTAACACTCAAAGGCAGTCTCGTATCAGTTTGCTCCTGAAGTACTCCACTGGCTTTAATGATGGATCAAATAACCTTATGTACTTAGAAGGGTCTGGGGCCCGACCCGGCTATTTGGAACTAACAGGTTTGATCCACGAAGGCAAGCAGAAATAGGCTACGTAGGTAGGAGCACAAATTATTTGCTGGGTTATGGTCGTTTATGTAAACTATCAATTAAATAGGGTCCTGCAAATGTTTGCTTGGATTGTTTTAAAGAGTCCATTTTAGGGCACTTCATACTTTTTTAGGCCTTGCATTCACCAGGTCCTTTTTCTTTCATCCAGTTCTTGCCGCCCAATAGTATTCAGCATGTGTCACTTCAACCATTGGCTTACTTCAGGTTGAATGACAGCATTCCACAGTTTCACAAAGAGAACATCCACACAAAGTAGTTCCCTTCCCTATCAGGGGCTGCTGTGGCAAAGGTTGCTTTGCAAGGTCTAAACAATGTTGTTGCTTTTGGCTAATGTTCATGTTCTATATTGTTAAGATCCCAGGCGCCTCACCAAAGTGACAACACAAACAAACTATGACAAAGTCAAAAGTCTGACAGACAATACTAGCGCTATTGGCTTTGCTAATGGTAGATTAAAAGTGCTGCAAGAGGAATGCTGACCCTCCAGGACATTGCAGCCTCTATGCAGGGAAAAGCAGAATTACAATGGCATTATGGCATTCTCTCATAGACATAATAGACAAACTACCTCAACGGTAAAATCAATATGGGGGGAAGACACGGAAGTACTCAGTTTCAGCTCAAGTGGCAGGTGTGACAATAGCATGTGGTTGAAATGGAAGCCGGCCACTGAAGAAGCAGTGTGTATAGGTGAATAGCAGAAGCTTTGCCAATTGCCCAGAGCAGACCAACCAATGTTGAGTACCAACGCAGAATGGAAGGTGGAGCCTTTTTCAAGGAGCAACAGTGTTATTTCTTCTTAGTGTTAATGCACGTTACCCAGCCTATCTGTCTGCCTGCTGCTCAGCCAGAGTGAAAGTTGGTATTGGAATGTTGGTGTGATTGTGATGAATGGAATGGTAAACAACCGTAATGACAAATTTTTCTTCCCTTTATGGAATCACAACTCGGTCGTTACCACGACCACGTTGTGATTCCGCATACCATTACTCCGCAAGTCGGAACAACGACTTGCGGAGGGGGTGGAAGGTGTTGGATTTAAAATCCAACACCTTCCCTAGTGTCCGCACAGACTGGAGTTGGAATAGTAAATTATACTATTCCAACATCCAGTGCCCCCCCTCCGCAAGTCGTTGTTCTGACTTGCGGAGTAATGGTATGCAGAATCACAATGCGGTCGTAATAACCGTGTTGTGATTCCATGCGGGAAGAAAGACTGCGGGACAAAGAGGTATATTCGAATGGAATGCTTGGGTGCCTTTGTGGATGAGTGGTGACAGTTGGAGATGGGCAAGCAGCAGGCAGGCTGCTCCTGGTGAGGCTGGAGTAAGAACTGGATTCTAAGGAACATCATTCTCTTGGTCTATTGTACACATTTAATATCCTGAATCGAGGCAAATAAAGAATACAACAAAAATCTTTCTGGCTACATTTCTTAAGATACAACAAACAGAACCTCTAAAAGTCGAGCATATAAACAAACAAATAAAAATAGACAGAGTTTCAAAGGCTAGACAGAGGGAAGAAAGTATCCAATCAGAGTTTTTTTCCAAGGATGTAGTGATAATATATGAAGCACATCCAGAAACAAATGAGACTCAGCACTTTGGAATCTTAACGTGTGTAGTGATGTGTGCCTTTTTTCCTCATCAGGATACAGAACAGTTTCAGGAAGAATCCACAAGAGAGAGCTATTGCTGATGGACCTTCAGGTTTAAAAGACTGTGAAATAGAAACTTTGATTGGGTTAAAGCTATTTCTGGCTTACGAAGTAATATACCTATTCAATTGGCACACATAATACTTTAACAGTGATAATGTCTACATATGATAACTGAATGGAACCAACCCCTTCTAGCCCATACACACACAGACAAACCTTCATTAGATGGAGGGATTCAACCCAACTATATGGAACCCTCATTCTCAAATATATGCTTCTCAGAAGGCAAGGAATGGAGAAGAGGATGGGACTAGGCCAGTAGTGGCCGGCACGGATCTGGAGTGGCGGGCGGGTGCAGTGGGCGTGATGTTAAGCATTTTTTTAATTACCTTCTCTCCGTTCTCCTGCTCGTCATCTCAGTCGCTCCTCTCTGGGGCCGGAACAGGAAGCAGCAAGGCTCCCACCTCTAAGCCAATCACAACTCTGCAATGCAGCGTTGTGAGTGCTCTGAGCGAGGAGGATCGGTGCTCAGCGAGGGAATGGGTGCCTGGGCATGCTCTACAGGTAGGGTGTAAAGCAGCCTGCATGCAGAACATGAGAAGTGCACATGCCTGTTTTGGACAGCCCCAGAGGGCTGACCAAACAGTCATTGCACACTTCGAGTGGGCAAACAACTCCTCCCCAGCTCTGGGAGCAGAGCAGCCCTGCCCAGCCGCAAACGTGTGCAGCAGGAACAAATACACTGATAATAACCTTGTGTTATTGTCATTGTTAATTTGTTCTTTCTTTCATTGCTTTGCCGCAGTGAAGCAACGCTCCTCCGCCTTAGCGGAGGAGTCGCCACTGGAATAGGAAAGTAGCGTGGAAAAGGACATTCATACAACTCTTGAGCACTGCACCCACAGAAGAGGCTACCTCATAACCATCATCATCTCCCATGTCGAACCTCAAAGACACACTGAAGTTCATGACTGCAGACGTTATGTGAGCGATACTACACAGACTTATCAGAGACATATCTTGAAGCTATTCACTCATTCACCTACAAGGTTACATTCCACAACACTGGCTAAAAGTGCAGGCCACACCACTTTCCAGAGCATTAGAATTCAGATCAAATAAGAATAAAGCAACTTATATTACATTCCATGGTGTTCACCGAGCAATAGGGTAAGCAGATTTCCACACATAATCATCACCAAGCCATGGAAGTCACCCTTTAACTACTTCACCACAAAAAATATACTAGTGTTTGCGCTCTGTACAGCTATACCCTGCCTACTGTAACCACTACAAATCCTGCAACTGCAGCATTCAAATGATATACAACGCCAAGTTATGCTTTAGGTATCTCTGCATCGTGGCTTAAAACAGGCATCACCACCTGTTAAAAATGCAAAGTCAACAGTTCTTGAGTTTGGCAAATGTAGGAGCTATGCAGTTCTACGCAGACAGACTCATTTCTGCTGCTCTGCATTATGTGTCTCAATATGGTTTACTCTTTAGGACCATTTACAATCCTAACAATGATCATCAACATTTTTACTAGGGCAAGAAAACCACGATTTCTCCAGCAGAAAACAGGCAGGTAACCTCTGGACACCACATTCCAAGTGGAGTCCCTGAGCAAAGAAGAATGGCTGACGCTTAAGCAGACCCTGCTGATGCATTTGCAGGCTCAATCTGCTGGGAAACCAAGGAACCTTTACAGAAGATCAAGGAGTAGCGCTAAACATCTGGAATCAACTCCTGAAGACAATGGAAATGAATCCATGCCTCCACCCCCTACTATGATCCTCATCCATCACAAGTATCGCTCTTGACCCATCAACTGCAACCTGAAAAGGAGGCAGATGTTATGTGAGCGATACTTAACAGACTTATCAGAGACATATCTTGAAGCTATTCACTCATTCACCTACAAGGTTACATTCCACAACACTGGCTAAAAGTGCAGACCACACCACTTTCCAGAGCATTAGAATTCAGATCAAATAAGAATAAAGCAACTTATATTACATTCCATGGTGTTCACCGAGCAATAGGGTAAGCAGATTTCCACACATAATCATCACCGAGCCATGGAAGTCATCCTTTAACTACTTCACCACAGAAAATATACTAGTGGGTGTGCTCTGTACAGCTATACTCTGCCTACTGTAACCACTACAAATCCTGCAACTGCAGCATTCAAATGATATACAACGCCAAGTTATGCTTTAGGTATCTCTGCATTCTGGCTTAAAACAGGCATCACCACCTGTTAAAAATGCAAAGTCAACAGTTCTTGAGTTTGGCAAATGTAGGAGCTATGCAGTTCTACGCAGACAGACTCATTTCTGCTGCTCTGCATTATGTGTCTCAATATGGTTTACTCTTTAGGACCATTTACAATCCTAACAATGATCATCAACATTTTTACTAGGGCAAGAAAACCACGATTTCTCCAGCAGAAAACAGGCAGGTAACCTCTGGACACCACATTCCAAGTGGAGTCCCTGAGCAAAGAAGAATGGCTGACGCTTAAGCAGACCCTGCTGATGCATTTGCAGGCTCAATCTGCTGGGAAACCAAGGAACCTTTACAGAAGATCAAGGAGTAGCGCTAAACATCTGGAATCAACTCCTGAAGACAATGGAAATGAATCCATGCCTCCACCCCCTACTATGATCCTCATCCATCACAAGTATCGCTCTTGACCCATCAACTGCAACCTGAAAAGGAGGCAGATGTTATGTGAGCGATACTTAACAGACTTATCAGAGACATATCTTGAAGCTATTCACTCATTCACCTACAAGGTTACATTCCACAACACTGGCTAAAAGTGCAGGCCACACCACTTTCCAGAGCATTAGAATTCAGATCAAATAAGAATAAAGCAACTTATATTACATTCCATGGTGTTCATCGAGCAATAGATTAAGCAGATTTCCACACATAATCATCACCGAGCCATGGAAGTCATCCTTTAACTACTTCACCACAGAAAATATACTAGTGGGTGTGCTCTGTACAGCTATACTCTGCCTACTGTAACCACTACAAATCCTGCAACTGCAGCATTCAAATGATATACAACGCCAAGTTATGCTTTAGGTATCTCTGCATTCTGGCTTAAAACAGGCATCACCACCTGTTAAAAATGCAAAGTCAACAGTTCTTGATTTTGACAAATGTAGGAGCTATGCAGTTCTACGCAGACAGACTCATTTCTGCTGCTCTGCATTATGTGTCTCAATATGGTTTACTCTTTAGGACCATTTACAATTCTAACAATGATCATCAACATTTTTACTAGGGCGAGAAAACCACGATTTCTCCAGCATAAAACAGGCAGGTAACCTCTGGACACCACATTCCAAGTGGAGTCCCTGAGCAAAGAAGAATGGCTGATGCTTAAGCAGACCCTGCTCATGCATTTGCAGGCTCAATCTGCTGGGAAACCAAGGAACCTTTACAGAAGATCAAGGAGTAGCGCTAAACATCTGGAATCAACTCCTGAAGACAATGGAAATTAATCCATGCCTCCACCCCCTGATGGAGTGGAAGTTTGCGCCTAATGCAACCTGCTCCATATATGAACCTCGAGTATACTTGTCATAATACTAAACAACCCTGTTCGTCATTAACATTCCCCTTTTTCAGTACACGCGGGGGTCCTAGAGATGCTTGCCTATGTGTTTACTAACAGTAACACCGCTTGCATATCATAAAATGGCCGCTTAGCAGAAATTCAGTCTGCGCATGCGTCGGTCATACCCATGTGATGTGACGCACTCGCAGATTTGGAGGGAAAGAATCCGCTCATGCGCATTGTAACTGACCTGCCCGCTTGTTCTAACCATGCTCTGCGCTTGCTCAATGCTGCTTCGCATTTCTGTCTATTCTTGCACTAATTATTATTCGCTATAGTTATTATAAAGTAAGGGGTGCAGTGTAGGAAATCAAGGTGTACAGTGTGTTCTGTTCTGCTGTGATATTAATTTGTTTTCGCTTACTTTTCATGTACCGCGCATACATTGGCCTGGGTATGTGGACCCGACTCCATATTGTAACCCATTCCGACCCCGACACGTGATGAGGAAAAATCCACACTGCGCAGAAGCAAATCCCAGCCAGCTGGCTCCTGGAGCAAGAGGCGCATGAGAACCTACCTAGGCCTGTCAAAGATGCTGACAGTCACCTTGAAAACATGCAACAATGTATCAAACTGATGTATTCACCCATTGTTTCTCTATATTCCTATGCCTGGGAACCTGTACACAGGGGGGCGGGTATTAAATATTAATATTAAGTATGGGAACGCAGAATTTGGGAGGTAAAGGTGACCTAATCATTTCTCCTGACCAATCATAAGTTGGGACCCTGTTATTTGCAACATTTGTGGGTGGTCTGGGAACCCCGGAAGAGTATATCTTGCCTAGTCAGTTAGGGAGAAATGGTGCGACTTGTCCGAGTAGCAGACCTGTCACTGACCCCACGACTCTATAGGTGATTGATACAGAGAGCTGCGGAGCGCTCTGTCCGAATTTTCCACAAACTCCAAGGGGTGGAAAAAGTCTCTAGTGCTGGCGAAGCACTTTGGCTGGGGATTCGAGAACCCAATCGGGGTTATTGGCGGATTCCGTGCAGTGAGGGGTAACGCAGGCGTTGCATCCGAAACTGTGGGGGTTGGTCGTGCCCTTTGGTGAGCCCAGTCCTGACCCAGAACCTGAGGGGTATCCTGTCCTGATTTCCGTGAGCTGCTACCTGCTCACCTACTGGTATCCTAAATCCTTGAGGGCCCTTGTCCTCGTCCCTTCCCGAAACTGACCCATGGCCAGGGTTAGTCTTCATTCTTGCCTAGGTAAATATTACCTGTGGGTGTCCGTCGTTCTATCCCTTTCCTTCTGCTCTTAATAAAGCCTCTATGCACATGATTTTTGCTCTGTTCTCTCCTATGATGCAATTGCAAACTGTTTATTAGTATGTTCCTATTTTCCCCTTCCCTTAAGAGATATTTGAACTGTTTCGTTTTGAATTATTAATGAGTGGTGAACTTAAGAAGTTGCAATAAGACTTTAGCTAGATAGAATAGGATTAGGGCTGAGTTACTTATAGGCTATAGAAATTCACTGACTGATGTGGTTTAAACTTGCCGTCCCTAGTTTAAGTCTGAATTGACTAGCATGTTCCCTGTTACCCTTACCCTTTAGAAACTCCGTTAACCCTAAATGGTGTTAGCCTTCTTGCATAGCTATTTCATCTTTTTGATTTTGCTTATTGATGTTCTTATCAGCATCTGTCTCATAATCGTGTTACTTTAAAGTTGATATATAAAAAACCCTCCAAACGCCTCAAGTGTCTGTGGTCATTTTAAAAGGTGCATTCAAATGTTGATTGAATAAATAAGTAATGTATTTGTGAAGTGCTATTACCTACCCTCGTGCTCCTGATCCATCAGTAGGAGTAAGTACCTGTGGTAAGTCAGGTGCCATGACAAGAGTGTCACAGGAGACACACACACAATACTGATAGTAGCGTGTAAAATCACCCGGCTTGTAAATTGGGTATTTGGAAAACACGTACATGGGCCCAAGTGCGTGATAATCCGGCAGTCTGTGGGGCCAGGTGACCTGCGCGCTCTATCAGTATTTCTGGTAAGCAAGAGGATGGTTAGGACTAGTTAGGATAGGTAGATAGGAGAGTTACTATTGAACCGTGAAAAATAAAACGTGCTGCTAAACAGAATTTTATATGCTGCTATAAAAGATTATTGGTTTATATGAATGTCATAGAATAAGTTTGGTATATTGCATGCATTTTTTATAAATATTACTAACTCATTGTGAGTAAATGTTTTATGTTGTGGGGATCCCCTGAAGGACTGGGTTTTTCTAAGACCCAGCGGTGCCAGGGATAACACCTAAAACCTTCGTGGGTAACCTGTTCCGGCGTACAAATGACAGAGACACGGGACACTTCCTTCGGCGTCAAAGATTCGAGGTTTATTACTGCACGGAACACAGAAGTCACAGGAAGTACAACACGTGTAGGTTCGAGGAGACTGCTTCAACTTGTATCTGTGGATCGCTCCTTTTATACAGTTTTCAAGCATAGGATAACATGGTGCACAAAGGTTTACAACTTGGTTCCCACTGTAAAGGTCATAAGGGGTCGCTTTCATGTATTCAGGGCCCAGAACATAATTACAGCAACATTTGGCGGTTCCCAACTGTAAAAGTACATCTTCCCACCATTAGTACATTCCAATCAGTAGTAAACGAGTCGAGGAAGAGACAGAAACAGGTGCAGAGGAAGACAAGGACAGTGAACAGATCGGAAAGGGTGTAAAAGGGGTGGTATTACGAAACACGAGTTGCAGGCATCAAAGGGGATGTGCCTAATGAATGCACAACTGAGACAATAGACCGGCACGGCAATATGAGCCTGGAGCGGGGCCATCTGCCTTACAGTGTCATCCCCCTCATCATAAAGACACCTTCAAAGGAAACGTGTCTTTCGCAAGAGTTTGGGAATCCCAGGGTCGCGAAGCGGACAGCGTCCGTTCGCTGGCTACTTGAGGGCAAGAAACAAAATGGATGCCATATCTAAGATGGAACCCGTGGGTTCAGATGAAGAAACCCACGAAACAAACGAACGGTTTAGGATAGCACAGCGAAAACGTGTACACCCACTAAACTCGTCATTTGCGGTTCATAGATACCAGACTCGACCATATTCGTGCGAGTCGAAAACACCGCTTACAATTGTCACGGAACCTCACCCCGGGGAACAGAAATAGCAGGTGGTGAGCAGAATCCACTTGGCTGTAAGGTCACTGGCAAAGGGAAAGATTAGTGCATGGTTAGGCAGAACTGGAAGCGCTGATCAGGGTTTTCTTCTTTTCCGAATTTATCTGAAGTGTGTATGTTAGCTATCAGGACCGTGGTGAAACTCCCGTTGTGATATCACCTAGTAAGGGTCACAGGCGGCAGGAGTAATAGGTTCTTGGAGCTTGAGTGGCAGCAAAGGAGAGCATTGGTGAAAGTTTTGACTTAGTATATATCCCAGAAAGAAGAGGATTAGTCAAAAGAGTAGCAGGTTCTCCATTTGCTTTTGTGAAAAGGATAGGCGGAAGGGATCTATCCGTTGTGAATGAAAAGTAGACAGAAGTGGTTTACTTGCAGTAAAAGAAAGACTCTTTTCCTTTCTAAAACCCTTTGGCATAGTGGCAGTCGTTTTACTTTGTAAGCTAAAGTTTGTACGCGCACTTTAGGAAAAATTCAAAGTTTCCGTTACCTTGTGAAGGAGGGAGTCAGTCGCAAGACCGCGCTGACGTCACTCTGTGCCGCGCTGGTATTGGAGGAGCCAGCGAATACAAGGCAAAGATAGGGTTGTAAGGGAGGGGTGAGCGCCGCAGAGTGAGACCGCGTTTCACGAAGGGGCCGCGCATCCATTGTTCAACAGATTTGAAATCTCTGTGCTGATTGGTTGTCAGGAGTTGAAAGACGTATTAGCATTGGAAGCACAAAAGTAAACAACATTTTCCAAACCGAGCTTGTAGGTTGTGTCGAGAGGTGTATGTGGTATCCTGAATTTTTGCCTGATCCCAGGAATTTAGGGTGTCATAAGGAATTAATGAGAAGAGGCAGACCTCACAATATGTACGGAGTTAAGAGAAAAATGTCCTTCGCTGAAAAGATAAGGAATTATTTCAAAAAAGATAAGACCATTCGAACTAGGGAGGGAGTAATCATTCCACCTCCTAATACTCCCGCTTCATTCATGATGTTTGAGAAAGGGTACCATACCTGTGTGTGGTTAGAGAATTGGGTAAAGTACACAGAAGAGGATGGAGTCCTAGCTTTTCCCCTCAATGGTACCTTCAATGGTAGAATCTTGTATAATCTGAGAACCCGAATGGATGAATTACACCCCGACCCAGACTAACACAATATGAAGCTTTAGAGGAAAGGGAGATTGAGGCTCTAGAGCGAGACAGACCCCGAATGGAAAAAGGGGTGACCAAATGGTATCCTAAATTACACAAAGAGACTAAGGAACAGAAAATGAAACGATGGAGGCAGAATATGATGGTTGAAGGGCTGTTCCCGATGTTTGGGGTAACTGAGCAAGTAGGTAGGAAAAAGACAGAGAAGAGTCAACCTCTAATATCTATGGGGGACTCGGAGGATGAATATCTGGAGGATTTGCTGATGAAAAATCCACCTCCTTATGCTGAAGCTTCAGGATCTTTAAGTTCGAAAAATCCTTTTCTCCACCATGCTAGGAATAGGAGGGCAAGCGAGACAGACCTAGCTGGTATCTGCAGTAAATCTAGCAATAGTGATGAATTTTGTAGACCTAGTACTGCAGTCCCAAATTACCGACCTTTTGGTGAGGATAGACCGGGGTCAGCTGTTCCTACCGCTCCGAGTATTTACCCTCCTTTAGTGCCTCAAGTATTGCATGGTAACTCATCAGAAAGGGTCTTGCAAGAAAGAGAGAGAGATGCCCTAATTAAACAAAGGAATGAACTGATTCAAACCATAGCTCAGATACATCCCAGCCCGGATGCTCTGACGATACCTGTAACTATTGGTCCTGCTATACCCATTTATGGGGATAGGCAGACTAGTCCTAAAGCTCCAATCCTTACTCCAATGTCAGTTCCCCCACAAAAAGAACCACTTGGTATTGATGACCAGGCAAGCGAGTGTGAGTCTGTAGTCTCTCTAATGGATCTGCCCATAAGAGAGCCCAGTATCAGTGGGTCTAGGTCAGGGAGTCAGACCAAAGCCAAAGAAGTCCTCATAGAAACTACATCAGGAATCCGGAGTGCAACGGTGGTGACTCCAGAGGAGCTGGATAGGTGGACTAAGGTGATGGATCGGGAACCTTCCGTGTCCAAACCTTTGGACATTTTCCGATTAAGGATAGAGATAGAGGAGTTGATGGCAGGGAATGTGGGGTTAGACAGGCTAAACACCCTTAGCGAAGAAGAGTTGCTGTTTATCAGTAAAAACCTTACCCGAAATACTAGAGTACTCCATGAAAAACTTATGGATGCAGCTGCAGACATGGGAATTGATGTAAGTCGATCCAAAATCCTAAAGAAACCGTATAGGGCAGAATTTTCAGACAAGGATTTAGAAAATATGAATGTGTCAGGGAAAAGAACCCAGATAAAGGAATTGTTGAGTGTGTTGCAGAAATGGGGAGATCTGGACAAGTGGAAAACTAGGTGGGCTAAGAAAAAAGAGGAGAGTAGGACAAAATCAAAGCTTCTGAGTTTGTGCTAAAAGAAGTAGGCCAAGCAGAAAAACTGTGTCCCATGAGGGAGGTGCCAGGGGGAAAATATGTACATGTCCCATGGTCCCGACATGACATTGTGTCATTCACCAATGATTTCCCAAAATTAAGGGAGAAGCCCGTAGAATGGTATAGGCAGGTAGAGAGATTTGTGAAGGTCCAAAAGTGCCTTTTGAAAGACCTGGATGGGTTCTTTGACATTGTAGTTCCGGTAGATTTATGGACCGATTGCAAAATAGTGATTGATTGGCCAAGTGAAGAATTTCCAAGGGACCCCAACACTGGAGCCCCTTCTTCAGAGGTGATGAGAAAGTATGATCAAGTCATACAATTTCTAAAGAAAAAGGTGCCAGCAAAGGAAACTGATTGGACCCGAATCGATAGAACCACCCAGGAGCACAACGAAACAGTCCATTCATATTATGAGAGGCTATTGCAGGTGTTCAAGACCTACAGTGGCATCGATAATATTGAAATGAAAGACATGACTCATTTTATTTATCGATTCGTGCTAGGGCTAAAACCAGAAATATCCCATTGGATTAGAGATAACAAAATCTGTTGGCAGGGAAAGCCTATAGATGATGTTCTCAAGTACGCTAAGTACTGTGAGGATGAAATGGAGAACAAGAAAAAGGCCCTGAAAGAGAAGGTGATGGGGGCACAGGTTAAATTGGCTGAGCAACAAGAAAAACAGTTGAGTAAGATGAATAGCAAAGCTTTGAACAATAACTCGGGAGGAGGAGGGAAACCTCAAGTTAAGATGAGCAAAGAAGAGGCTAAGAAGAAGTTTCCCTGTCACAGGTGTGGGCAGATAGGGCATTGGAGAGACGAGTGTCCTCATTTGCAAGCTGGTAACGCCCCCATAAATGGTTTAAATCCACAGGTGCAGAAAGAGGGGCCACGAAAGAATCAGCAACAGGTAAATCTACCTCCCTTACCTAGAGCTCCTAGACCTACTTATAAGAATCAGGCCCCACAGAATGAGAGGGTTGAAGTATGGGAAGGACAGAATGAGAGAAATCAGGCAACCTCACAGTTCCTATTGAGTGATACATTCCTCTGTGGTGAACAATACTGACGGGGCCTGAGGGGGGAGGAAGGGGAGTGCGTGCTTGGCGCATCCCTACCGGTAGACCAGTCAGGGCCATACATTGAAGGAAAGGTTGAAGGAAATGATGTCACCTTTCTGTTGGACACTGGTGCTACCCGTTCGACTGTGAGAACAGCGGACGTTCCTAACCTACCCCTCTCGGGAGAAGCAATCCAAGTAGTGGGCGTATCAAACCAGATAATTAGCACTCCTGTAACTGAACCGTTGGAGATTTCTATAGGGAATTTCAAAGAAATGCACAGATTTGTGGTCTGCGATTCCAGTCCTGTAAATTTACTGGGACGTGATTTGTTATGTAAAATGAACTCTACCATCTTTTGCACGCCAAGAGGGGTTGAAATTCAGACCCCAGATGAAGATGGCCTGTACAAGCTAATGCTGTTAAGGCCTGATACCGAAGCCAAGCCCATAACAATTCTTGATTTGCCTGAAGAACTCCAGCAAAGGGTGATACCAGAAGTATGGGATTTTACCGGGAAAGATGGAGGATTAATGGCAAATGTGGATCCAGTCAGAATAGCCATCAAACCTAATGCTACCTACCCAAAAACAAAACAGTATAAAATGAGTGCAGAAGTGAAAGCTGGAGTTGCACTTGAAATAAACAGATTATTGGAGGCAGACATAATTCAAGAGGTGTTGAGCAGTCCTTGTAACTCGCCCATAATTGGAATTAAAAAGCCTAGTGGAAAGTACAGGGTAGTGCAGGACTTGCGAAAGGTAAACCAGATTGTTGTACCTTGTTGTCCCATTGTGCCAAACCCTGCTGTGATCTTGTATCAGATTCCTTGGAATGCAGAGTGGTTTACTGTCATAGACTTGTGTCATGCATTCTTTTCCATCCCATTGCATCCAGAAAGCAAGTTTCTTTTCTCTTTTGAGTTTGACAGTCATGTCTATGTCTGGAATCGTGTCCCCCAGGGGTATACAGAAAGCCCCTCCATCTTTAATCAGAACTTAAAGAGATGTCTTGAATCTTTAGTTTTACCAAAGAAGTCTGTCCTGGTCCAGTACATAGATGACCTTTTGGTGGCGTCTAAAATTCAAAGCGACTGTGTTACTGATACCATTGCTCTGCTGAATCACCTGGGCAGAGGTGGACACAAAGTCTCACCTGAAAAATTACAGTTTTGTAAGAATTCAGTAAAATATCTAGGACACCAGATCGAGAAGGGTATCAGAAGAGTCACCTCAGAGAGAATCAAGATAATTCGGGATATGGAACTGCCCAGAACTCAGAAGGACATTAGAATGTTCCTCGGAGTTGGGGGATACTGCAGACAGTCGATTGTGGGATTTGCGGTACTTGCCAAACCTCTGATAAAAATGACAAAGAAAGGGGAAGACGATCCGGTCACCTGGGATGATGAAAGCATGACAGCCTGGATAAAATTGCGGAACTGTCTATGTTCTGCTCCTGCATTAGGAATGCCTGATTATTCCAAGAACTTTGAGTTATTCTGTGATACACGAGACAATTGTGCACTCTCAGTCCTGACCCAAGAGCATGGTCTGACTAGACGTCCTGTGGCCTACTTTTCAGCCACACTGGACCCAGTACCTGCTGGGCTTCCGGGGTGTCTGAAAGCAGTAGCTGCCACATGCACAAGTCTAGAACAGAGTGAGAACATTGTCATGGGACATCCTGTAACAGTTTATGTTCCACATTCAGTTGTGATTCTATTAACCCGAACCAAAACTCAATATCTCACTCCTAGTCGGCTGACTAAATATGAGAGAATTCTCATTGGTGCAGAGAATGTAATAATTTCCAGATGCAACATCCTGTATCCGGCAACACTATTGCCCCTTGCCCAAGATACAGGAGCGGAAGGTGAATTCGAACATAACTGCATTGATCTGACTGAGTTTAGTACTAAACCTCGTCCTGACATAAAAGAAATGGCCCTTATCAATGCTGACATAGTGATGTTTGTGGATGGCTCTTGCCTAAGGCATGAGGATGGTGGACTGAGTGCTGCCTATGCTGTAGTCACTCTGGAAACCACCATAGAGGCATCCTATTTGAGCGAAGTCAAATCTGCCCAAGTGGCCGAGCTCATAGCATTGGCCAGAGCTTGCAAACATGGGAAGGGCAAACGAGTAACTGTATATACTGATAACCAATATGGATATGGGGTTGTTCATGACTTCGGCCAACTATGGCTACAAAGAGAATTCATGACTTCCTCAGGTACCCCCATCAGAAATGGAAAGGTGGTGCAAAAACTATTGGAAGCAATCCAATTGCCCAATGAATTGGCAGTGGTCAAATGTGCTGCTCATCAATCTGGAAAGGATGAAGTGGCAGCCGGAAACAGGTATGCTGACCAAATTGCCCAGTACTGTGCACGCTACAAAATGTCCCTAAAAATCCAATTATGGGGCGGAAACAGCTGCCAACTTATGGTGTTTGAGAATGTATCTTCCTGGAAGGAACTGAGAGAGTTGCAACAGGCAGCAACTGAAGGGGAAAACTTAGATGGGAGACTGAGGAATGTCAGCTCAGAGAAAGAGATGGTATCATAGTGAGTAAAGATGGTATGCCTGTGTTGCCCGATTTTATGGCTGACCCAATGGTTCGGATGATTCATGGAGACACTCATGTTGGAAGGGATGGAATGTGCCGTGTGTTTGATAAAGTGTTCTACAATTCAAAATTCAGGAATATCGCGGATAAGTTCTGCCAGAGGTGCCTGGTGTGTCAGCAGTTCAATGCAGGAAAGAGGACTGTGGTAGAGCAAAGTACCATTGGAAAGGCAGAAGGCCCCTTTGTCAGATTGCAGGCAGATTTCATACAATTGCCCATGTGTAGAGGATACAGATATGTCTTAGTCATAGTTTGCCTATTCTCAAGATGGGTGGAAGCTTACCCGGCCAAAAAGAATGATGTCATTACTGTGGCTAAATTGTTACTCAGAGAGCTGATCCCTAGATTTGGTTTCCCAGAGACTATTGAAACAGACCAGGGTGGGCATTTTACTGAGGATGTCCTGAAGGAACTCTATGCAGCATTCAAAATTGAGCCTAAACTACACTGTGCGTATCATCCAGAGGCTTCTGGAATAGTGGAACAAATAAATGGCACTATCAAATCAAGATTGGCAAAAATGTGTGATACCACTAAATTGAACTGGATAGAAGCCTTGCCTCTTGTCTTGATGGGATTAAGGAACATCCCGAACAGAAAAACAGGCCTGAGCCCCCATGAGGTACTAATGGGAAGAGTGATGCGACAGGCATGGGTACCTGGACACAAACTGCTGAGTATTTCTGATGATTTGGTGCTAGAATACTGCAGGCAGCTGGGTGACCAAGTGCGTTCTATCTCTCACCAGATTGGAGAGACTGCTGATGAATGGCCAACCACTCCAGTCCATAAAATCAAACCTGGAGATTGGGTGGTGTTGAAGAAACACACCCGGAAGAGTTGTCTTGGACCAAAGTGGGGAAAAAAGAGGCAAGTGATCCTTGTAACTACTACCGCTGTAAAGTGTGCTGGAGTGCCAAAGTGGATTCATGCCAGCCACACTAAGATGGTAGCCAAGGAAGAGACGGCTGAAGCTGAGGGTGATGCAGCTGAAGAGACTCCAGACGAGGGTCCAGATCTAGCTGATGTGATACAACCCGGCACCAGCCAAGACGAATGGTTTCCAGCAGATGTCCTGATTCTTGATCCAATAAGAACCAGAAAATATTCCTACTTAGATAGAGAGTGGGATAGTGAGGGTGAGACAGGACTAGAAAAAGAAGGTCAGGTTAACGAGAATCACATCAGACCTGATCAGGAAATAGGCCAAGTAGGGACAGACCAAGTCATCGACACTCCTCCAGAGACTCCAGAAACCAGAAAGGGACAGATAGTGGTTAAAGTTGACATTCATGCGGAAGAAAATCAAGGGGTCGAAGTGCATGAACAGGAACAGATAGAAACAGACGAACGTGTTCAGGAACCAGAATCCAAGCTGGTTGAAAATCAAGATCAAATACAGACCATACCTGAACAAGGCAAGCTTAGAAACCAGGCAGAAGAAACTGATGAAAGACCTGGACCTAGTCAGACAGGAGAGGAAAAAGACGAAGCCAATACAATAGTGCCACACCAAATTAAAAACAAAGGGATTCACGAGGAAGGCAAAGTATCCTCAACCACTAAGAGGCCTAGAAAACAGGAAAGACCAAGATATTTAAAGAGACTGAAACTAAGACTGAAAACTGTAGAGGAAAAATTAGAAGACAGAAAAAAGGCTGCAAGTGAAAGACAAAGAGACGAGGCTCAGCAAAATAGACGCAGCATCAGGTTTAAGAAAGCAAACAAGAACTATCAAAGTCCTGAATGGACCTTTTTGGTGTAGGAAGAAATTGACGACCCTGAAGAAAGTGACCGCAGTGATCACGATTCCGTTGAGGATCACAGCTCTGAGGTAGAAGACCCACCCTGAAAGGTGAAACTGCGTTAGCCTCTTGAAACGAAACAAAGAGGGGTTAAAGAGTCCCAGAAATAAAAATGTCTGATTCAAGTGTAAATGGAAGACCAAAAGGGAATTGTTGCAAAACTTGCTGTAAAATATGTCTATGCAGTGTAGCAATAGTTATAGTAATCTGTATAGGACTAACAGTCTTTATACCTTTTGTGATAAGTAAAGATCCTAACCTGTACCCTACTAAACCCATGAACCCAGATCCAGTAGTTGTACATACTGAAGAAACACCACTAAGTGTAGAAAGACATGACAACTCAGTTAGCCTAAGACAAACACGACATGACTTAGAAGCACCAGATGAGGATGGACTACATTTTCACCATATGAGAAATCAATCACATTTAAATGTCTTTGCAAATCTTTTAGTGCATTACGTAGAAGCTATGGAAATAGAAGATTGTTATGTCTGCATGAATCTACCTACTTCTGTAGCTGAAGGCGTGACTTATCATCATTTGCCCCTGACTTATGGGATTTCCTGTAGTATATTAGCAAGCTTATTTTATAGAAGCACATTACAGTACTATTATTCAAACACTGACGTGATTTTTTCTGAATTACCTGTTCGAGGGAACTTAAACGTTGTGCATATTAGAAGCGAGGTAACTAGATACATGGGAGAATACTTCCTGACTATAGGTGACATAGACTTACATGAAGCTCGAAGCGATAATTTGACTTGCTCATTACATGAGCAAGAGAAGATGTTTCTAAAAATGGCAGAAAAGAGAATGGAGAGTTTCCAAAGAAAGGCTAATGATAAGAAACAGAAAACTCCTAAATGGGCTGAAAACATGGAAGGCACCTCAAATGGAGATGCAAATCCTGCGCTATTGTTGGATTTTGAACGAAAGGGGAAACTTTGTCTTCATAGAGAAAAGACTAGTTATTATAACAATGTATTCATCAGTTCCAGCGAATGCGACCATAATTACAAGGTAATTGGAGTTTGGGGATTCAAAAATGGGTCAGAACCTGTGTTTCCCGGAATTTATTATATATGTGGAAACAAGGCTTATTTCAAATTGCCGGATCACTGGTATGGAAGCTGCTACTCTGGCATTGTCTTCCCGAAAATATACCATGTGAATAACGCTGCTGGAAGCAATGAAGACACTAATGGCTTAGTACGTAGTAAACGTGAGAGTGTTGGAGAAATTATAGGTGATATTTTTAGTGCACTGATACCTGGAATGGGGGTAGTTCTGAATACTCACCGTATCTGCAAATTATCTACGGTAGTGGATCGGTTATCAACTGACACTGCTGCTGGATTCCTGCTGGTCAATAATGAAATGGTTGCGATCAGATCAATGGTTTTGCAAAATCGCCTTGCTCTTGATACCTTATTGGCAAAAGAGGGGGGAGTCTGTAGAATGCTGAAGGCAAAACATTGTTGCACTTACATTCCCGATAAAAGCGTGGAAATTAAAAAATATGTGCAAAATATAACTAATTTGGAAAGAGAACTTAAACCATTGGAGGTTGACAGTGCCTGGAAGAGACTGACTGATGGTCTCTCTTCTGTAGGTAGTTGGTTTGCTAATGTAGGCCGTAGTCTAGTAGGTAAAATACTGATGCCAATAGCTGGAATAAGTTTGATTGTGTTTATTATAATAATTTGCTGCAAATGCCAAAAATGCCGAAAAAAGTACACTGTAAATAGGAGGGGAGTGAAACGGAATGTGGATGAACTCGAATTAGAAGAGTTAAGGAGTCAGATCTATAAGAAAGCTAGAGAATCCCACCCAAATAAAGCTGTAGACAAACGGCATAATAATAAGTTTGTGGAAATTGAAATGAGTGAGATGTAAGACAATTGAAGTTGGCATCTGTTTCCATTAGTAGTGATGATAGTAAATATCATCAAAGAGGGGATTGATGGAGTGGAAGTTTGCGCCTAATGCAACCTGCTCCGTATATGAACCTCGAGTATACTTGTAATAATACTAAGCAACCCTGTTCGTCATTAACATTCCCCTTTTTCAGTACACGCGGGTGTCCTAGAGATGCTTGCCTATGTGTTT
Source organism: Lissotriton vulgaris (assembly GCF_964263255.1). NCBI lineage: Eukaryota > Metazoa > Chordata > Amphibia > Caudata > Salamandridae > Lissotriton > Lissotriton vulgaris. The sequence continues at coordinate 10,268 of NW_028249069.1, read as the reverse complement.
ACTAACAGTAACACCGCTTGCATATCATAAAATGGCCGCTTAGCAGAAATTCAGTCTGCGCATGCGTCGGTCATACCCATGTGATGTGACGCACTCGCAGATTTGGAGGGAAAGAGTCCGCTCATGCGCATTGTAACTGACCTGCCCGCTTGTTCTAACCATGCTCTGCGCTTGCTCAATGCTGCTTCGCATTTCTGTCTATTCTTGCACTAATTATTAATCGGCTCAAAGACTTAGGTAGATGCCCAGGATCATCAGAAAAAGTGAAGAATTTAGGTTTCACTCTTGATATGAATCTATCTTTCGAAGCCCAAACCAGTAAGCTGTCATCAACACTCTGGTACATCCTAAAAATGATAAAAAAATTATTTCCATATTTACCACAGGACTCACGTAAAACAGTAGTAACAGCATTGGCCTTGGCGAGACTGGATTATGGAAACGGTCTATATGCCGGAGCTAGGACAAAAGTCATAAACAAATTACAACGTCTGCAGAATGCAGCCGCCAGACTGGTTCTAGGCATTCCCAAATTTGAGCCGATCAGTCACAAACTACAGACTTTGCATTGGTTGCCAGTTGCAAAGAGGGTGAAATTTAAAACACTCTGCCTAACCTATAAGGCATTTCAGGGAAAAGGGCCACAATTTTTGAGACATCATCTGAAACAATACGAACCAACGAGACCTCTGAGATCCGGCCAATTGAAACTAATTACCATTCCCAGATTCAGACGAGCAAACTGGGGCGGTAGAAGCTTCCTTGTACACGCAGCACGTATCTGGAATCAGCTACCTTATGCCATAAAAACTTGCCCATCCTTAGAATCCTTTAGAAAGGAAGTAAAAACATGTCTTTTTTCTTCATAAACTCTAGACACCGTTCAAGGGATGGAAGGATATATCACAGCGCCAAGACGCCCATGGGCAATCGCGCGCTATACAAATTGATAAATCAAATCAAATCAAATCAAATTATATAGTTATTATAAAGTAAGGGGTGCAGTGTAGGAAATCAAGGTGTACAGTGTGTTCTGTTCTGCTGTGATATTAATTTGTTTTCGCGTACTTTTCATGTACAGCGCATACATTGGCCTGGGTATGTGGACCCGACTCCATATTGTAACCCATTCAGACCCCGACACGTGATGAGGGAAAATCCAACCTGCGCAGAAGCAAATCCCAGCCAGCTGGCTCCTGGAGCAAGATGCGCATGAGAACCTACCTAGGCCTATCAAAGATGCTGGCAGTCACCTTGAAAACATGCAACAATGTATCAAACTGATGTATTCACCATTTGTTTCTCTATATTCCTATGCCTGGGAACCTGTACACAGGGGGGCGGGTATTAAATATTAATATTAAGTATGGGACGCAGAATTTGGGAGATAAAGGTGACCTAATCATTTCTCCTGACCAATCATAAGTTGGGACCCTGTTATTTGCAACATTTGTGGGTGGTCTGGGAACCCCGGAAGAGTATATCTAGCCTAGTCAGTTAGGGAGAAATTGTCCGACTTGTCCGAGTAGCAGACCTGTCACTGACCCCACGACTCTATAGGTGATTGATACAGAGAGCTGCGGAGCGCTCTGTCCGAATTTTCCACAAACTCCAAGGGGTGGAAATAGTCTCTAGTGCTGGTGAAGCACTTTGGCTGGGGATTCAAGAACCCAATCGGGGTTATTGGCGGATTCCGTGCAGTGAGGGGTAACGCAGGCGTTGCATCCGAAACTGTGGGGGATGGTCGTGCCCTTTGCTGAGCCCAGTCCTGACCCAGAACCTGAGGGGTATCCTGTCCTGATTTCCATGAGCTGCTACCTGCTCACCTACTGGTATCCTAAATCCTTGAGGGCCCTTGTCCACGTCCCTTCCCGAAACTGACCCGTGGCCAGGGTTAGTCTTCATTCTTGCCTAGGTAAATATTACCTGTGGGTGTCCGTCATTCTATCCCTTTCCTTCTGCTCTTAATAAAGCCTCTATGCACATGATTTTTGCTCTGTTCTCTCCTATGATGCAATTGCAAACTGTTTATTAGTATGTTCCTATTTTCCCCTTCCCTTAACCCCTTAAGTGCTGCCTCAGTGCGTTGGCCGACGGCAGCACTACCTCCCCAGTGCTGCGCACGACCATTGGACGTCCATTCAGCACTAGTTCCAATGGACAGCGCAGCACTGGGGAGGGATGTTTAGGAGCATCTATGAGGCTAGGAGATATTTGAACTGTTTCGTTTTGAATTATTAATGAGTGGTGATCTTTAGAAGTTGCAATAAGACTTTAGCTAGATAGAATAGGATTAGGGCTGAGTTACTTATAGGCTATAGAAATTCACTGACTGATGTGGTTTAAACTTGCCGTCCCTAGTTTAAGTCTGAATTGACTAGCATGTTCCCTGTTACCCTTACCCTTTAGAAACTCCGTTAACCCTAAATGGTGTTAGCCTTCTTGCATAGCTATTTCATCTTTTTGATTTTGCTTATTGATGTTCTTATTAGCATCTGTCTCATAATCGTGTTACTTTAAAGTTGATATATAAAAAACCCTCAAAACGCCTCAAGTGTCTGTGGTCATTTTAAAAGGTACATTCAAATGTTGATTGAATAAATAAGTTATGTATTTGTGAAGTGCTATCACCTACCCTCGTGCTCCTGATCCATCAGTAGGAGTAAGTACCTGTGGTAAGATAGGTGCCATGACAAGAGTGTCACAGGAGACACACACACAATACTGATAGTAGCGTGTAAAATCACCCGGCTTGTAAATTGGGTATTTGGAAAACACGTACATGGGCCCAAGTGCGTGATAATCCGGCAGTCTGTGGGGCCGGGTGACCTGCGCGCTCTATGGAAATGAATCCATGCCTCCACCCCCTACTATGATCCTCATCCATCACAAGTATCGCTCTTGACCCATCAACTACAACCTGAAAAGGAGGCAGACGTTATGTGAGCAATACTACACAGACTTATCAGAGACATATCTTGAAGCTATTCACTCATTCACCTACAAGGTTACATTCCACATCACTGGCTAAAAGTGCAGGCCACACCACTTTCCAGAGCATTAGAATGCAGATAAAATAAGAATAAAGCAACTTATATTACATTCCATGGTGTTCATCGAGCAATAGATTAAGCAGATTTCCACACATAATCATCACCGAGCCATGGAAGTCACCCTTTAACTACTTCACCACAGAAAATATACTAGTGGGTGTGCTCTGTACAGCTATACTCTGCCTACTGTAACCACTACAAATCCTGCAACTGCAGCATTCAAATGATATACAGCACCAAGTTATGCTTTAGGTTTCTCTGCATCGTGGCTTAAAACAGGCAGGTAACCTCTGGACACCACATTCCAAGTGGAGTCCCTGAGCAAAGAAGAATGGCTGACGCTTAAGCAGACCCTGCTGATGCATTTGCAGGCTCAACCTGCTGGGGAACCCAGGAACCTTTACAGAAGATCAAGGAGTAGCGCTAAACATCTGAAACCAACTCCTGAAGACAATGGAAATTAATCCATGCCTCCATCCCCTACTATGATCCTCATCCATCACAAGTATCGCTCTTGACCCATCAACTGCAACCTGAAAAGGAGGTGTGAGTAGCAATGACAAATGCAATGGTCAAATGAATGTTCTGAAAGCTCAGTAACAAACAATGGAGTAGATGCCGGCACTATATGGATAGTGCTTGCAACTCTTAAAGCTTATGCAAGAAGCTGAAGGATCTAAAAGCATCTACACACTGGAATTACTTCCATAATTTTGTACAGTGCTAGCCACTCCTTCACAAGTCCTATGATTTATCTTGCTAGTGTTCCATTCCACGATCAATTGCGTGTCTTATATTTTCTAGGTTATTAGGGCACTTATCACACCATCTACCTGGAACCCGAACCCAGATCTCAATTTGGCCCATCCATTGCTAACCTCTATCTTTTGGGTCTTTTTTCTAAAACATGCATTATCTTGACATCCTAAACTGGTTGGAGTAGTACAACACTGAAGCAAACGTGGCAGGTGAGTTCAAACTATCAACAGAGGATAGAAGGGGGTCTTTGGAGGACCCCCCCTAGAGATTCCATGTTGATGAATAGGGCATGAAAGAGCAGTTTACAGGATTATATTTCAATTACTTGTGAAATTATTTCCTGGTGGTTGTTAGAAGGGATTCAAAAATCATAGTGATTTTAGCATGATACCCAGGTTCAACATTTTTCATCAGTAGAACACATTTTGTGGAAATCCCCCAAAAATGTGTGGAAAAAATAACCAAATGCTCCTATCATTCCACCTTGTTTAAAAGTTAAATAAAGCTAATGAATGTTTAGGTGGGAAGGAATATATAAAACACACATCTTACATCATACAATTGCATGCACACAGAGCTCTGACACTTTTTTGGCACTTCTTAACATGTAAAATTCTAAACATACCCATGTTTTTCACTATGTTCAAATGAGTTAACTCATAACATATTAAAGAAATATTTTGCATTATCCATCTGTAATCCACTTGTACCTCTGAGATCTAATCCAAGCAAAAACACAATATGAACAGTGGGCTTTTGTTCAAAATTGCGATCCTTACAATTCCTCTTTTGCAGTAGGAAGAATGACATATATGTTTGCCTCCTGTGCTCAGATGAGGGAAACAACCTGGAATGGATTACATCCAAGCAGATCCACCACAAACAGAGATTGAAATGTGATTTATGGAAGAAAAGGGGAATGGGACTTGGCTGCGACAGCAAAAATCTTATGAATATTTCAAGTCAGTTTTACCTGCTGCAAACATGGAGTCAGGATCTTCCACACCCGGTAAAACTGGGAGTGGGAAAACCTAACCTGTTGTAGTAGGGTGGAGTGAAAATAACGTAAAAGCATGATTCAATTTGTCCTCCTTATTTGTATTCAGGTCCGATGTCTTTTAATTTTGAAGGACCTCTAATTACAATATATTCTCACGGTCTTCAGGCCTAACAGAGAGGATCTGGCCAGCAGACATAGCCCGCAGGTCAATTGTTCTGTATTTGATTTGGTTGTTTTAAAGAAGCTTACATAGCACAGTTGCTTTTTTTAAAAAAAAAGATAAGCACAGTTTTGAGAGCAGTTATTTCAGCTCAGCATTATAGGGTTTGGTTCGTCTGCAGTAAAAAGTAAACCAAATGTTTTCATATGATGTTCAGAATGGGGTGTTTCAGTAAACCCTGTAGTTTGCTGTTTTAGAATGAGCATTGGGAATTATAGAAGCAAGATGTATTTGGAAATGCATTCAAGAAAGAACAGCTAACAAGGGGGGTCGTGGTCAGGCACCGAAGATGGCGGACGCGTCCTGCTAGTACTCCGTGCCTCATTCCCAGATTATCCTGGGCACTCTGCTGACACGGTGCTCTATCTGGCCCAAGTGCTTACCTGCCATGCCTACTTGGGGTCGCGCTAGCAGAGGAGGGTTCCCCGAGTCCTGAACTAGTCCCTCGGCGGCCCTGAGAGCTGCAGCCTGCTGCGTTGTGGAGCCCTGGGCCTGACCCTTCGGCTGTGTGCTTAACCTGCGCGGGACGATTCTGCTGCCTCCGTGTGAGGGGTGGCTCTGCAGCGCTCCCGTGCCTGCCTGACGCTGCACATCCTGCCCTAGTGATGCAGCGGGCGCCCTGTGATTCCTTCAGGTTGGCTGGAGCTTGCTGCGGAAGGAGCCCGGATCCGGCAGCTTGTGGTGTGGCTGTAGGGATCACCGGCCTAATGTTGTAGCTGACCAACGAGGCCTTTCTGGCCTTTCTGGCCATGGTAGGCCTGTGAGGGGCGCAGCGAGGGGCCTGCTGGTGGCGGTGGGGGGCCACGGCGGTCGTTGGGCCTAGGGCTCCCTACTAGGCTGTGTCACAACTGCCCTTGTGTGCCTGGTGAACGGTGTGGGCCGCGGAGGCCGATCAGGCCTGGGATACGCCATTTATGCCTATTTGCAGCGTCATAAGATGAATATTGCATTTTTGCAGGAGACTCATCTGACAGCCTTGGAAGCCAACCGCCTGCGCCGACTTGGCGTGGCCAAATATACAGCACAAATTTCTCGTCCATGGCTAGAGTGGTGATGATATGGGTTTAGGCAGGGGTCCCATGGGAGGAAAAGGAAGATCTGACAGATCCAATGGGGCAGTATGTCCTGATAGGTGGCAGATTGACCCGTCAACCAATTTTATTGGGTTCCCTATACAGCCCCAATGTTGCCCAGGGCACCTTCCTGAATGATCTCTCAGAGATTTTGGTCAGTTGGAGGGACATCCCTTGGCTCCTAGGGGGGATTTTAATGCAGTACTTGATGTCTCTCTTGATCGCTCCTTTCCCCCCTCACTAATACTACAGCTTCCTCCAATACTCACCTTTTAAACACATGCTTAGGTAACTGGGCCCTCTCGGATGTTTGGCGGGAGTGACACCCTCACTCCAGAGTATACTATTTTCCCAAGTCCATAAGCTACATGTGCGCCTTGACCGCAACCCTCCTCCCTTTGATACAAGTGACGGATTATCTTGGTCGGAAACACTCCGATCATAATCCCTTGTTGATGCAACTGGCCTGGGGAGCAACACCCCCTCAAGTTCAGACCTGGTGTCTACAGACTGCAGCTTTGGAGGACCCCCCCCTTCCGAAGCTCACTGGAGTCTGCAATAGCTACCTATTTTGCACTTAATACTGGTTCGACGGACTCGATCCTCGCTGAATGGGAGACTTTTAAGTTGGTGATTAGGGGCCATTGTCTGGGTCAGACTTGGAGCATTTGCAGGCAGTTGGACACCTCACTGATCCGCATTGAGGACTGGTTACTCCAACTCGAGTCACAGGTTGTCACCAACCTGGCACGGCAGCAGCTCCTCAATGCTGCTCATACCAAACAGAAGAAACTTCAGGACATCCTACGCTGCCATAACTATTTGGTGCACTCGATCTGCTCCCATTCGACCGCTGACAAATCTGGGAGACTACTGGCCTACTTGATTAGACAGGAACATCCCCAGAAACCCATACATTTCCTCCTTGACGACCTCGGCCAAGAACGCAACACTCAGGGAGACATTCACGCGCTGATGACTGACCACTATACCCACCTCTACGACACCTTCCTGACAAGTAATACTCACAATGTGGGATCCTTCCTGGACACAGTGGATTTACCTACTCTGTCACTGGATCAGACCCTAGAGCTGGACATTCCTATAGCAGAAGACGAAATACGAAACGCACTACGTGCCTTGTCCTCGGGTAAGACTCCGGGACCAGATGGACTCCAAACGGATTTTTTCAAAACTTACGCCGAGGATTTGGTGCCGCAATTGCACTCGGTGTTCCTGGAGGCAATCTCGGAAGGGATTCTGCCTCCATCCATGCGAATAGCTGATGGGGTGTCTTTATTGAAATCTGTCCGATTGCTATCTTGAATTCGATTATTAGATCCTGGCAAAGGTCTTGGCCAACCGCTAGCCATGCTAGTTCCTGATCTGGTACATTCTGACCAGAATGGATTTGTCATGCAGCGTAGCACGGCCCTGAACCTACGCCGTTATTTTTGGTTGGTGAAATATGCCCCAACCGTCTAGCCGCGCTCCGGCTGCATTGTTTTAGACCCAGTGAAGGCCTTCGACTCATTGGCCTGGAATTTCCTCTTTGTGGCCCTGGCACATTTTATGGTTGGTACCTATTTCCTCGGCTTAGTACAGTTGTTATACTGTAATCCATCAGTTCGGGTGAGGATGGGCCTATATCTTTCAGACCTCATTCAAGTACGAAGGGGGTTCCGGCGGCGTGCCCATTGTCCCCGTTGCTATTTGCGTTGGCAGTAGAGCTGCTGGCGGCTCATATCCGCACTCAAGTAGATATGGTGATCGAATTTGGCGATGGCATACACACCATTACGCTTTATGCGATGACCTATTAATATACACCAGGGACCTTCATGCTATTCCTCCTTCCCTTGACCAAGCCCTTAGACTTTTTGCACGTGCCTCCAGGCTGCAGGGCAACCCGACAAAGTCCATACTCTCCCCGTTCATGGGGAACGTCCTGGATCCAGGCTAGACACTCGGGGGGGAGGCACCAGTGGCCTGGTGCACTGATCTTTTTCGTTATCTAGGAGTTCAGGTCTGTCGCCCCAAAGCTGATCTCTTTCACAAAAACGTTTTCCACGCTACTATGGCGATTCGGTCTCAGATGGGGTTCTGGAAAACCCTCTCCTTGGCAATATCTGATAAAATCGCCCTGGTTAAGATGGTGGTTCTCCCCCGCCTCCTGTATTATATCGCCACTTTGCCCCTCATCATCTTACCCCCATTCTTTAAGCAATGGGGAAGAGTATTGCAGGATTTTATATGGGGAGCCTCGTGCCATAGAGTATCCATGGGAAAGCTTTACCTGCCCACTGAGCTGGGTTGCCTCGCGGTACCCAATTTCAAGCATTACTACCTGGCCTCCCAGCTGCAGTGGATCACCAGGTGGATGTCCTCCCGTTACTTACAAGGCAAGGCCTCTATGCAACCTCCGCTACCACTGACAACCCTTCTCCAGATTTTACACCCTTGCTTTACACGTAGACTCCCAGATGTTTTTCTCCTCACTGTGGCGTACAAATGCTTCCGCAGGTATCTTTCCCTCACTAGGGCCACCATCCCATACGCACCCGCCATCCCCCTACTGGGAACTCCACAGGGAAACACCTAAGCAACGGCTGCGGGGTTACATCATTGGAACTCGGAGGGGATACAGGATGTGGGGGACCTCTTACCCTTCCAGGAACTCATAGCAGAGGAGAATGTACATCCTGCGCAATTCCTACTACACAGAACACTCATAGCTACATTAACGTCCAAATGAGGTGCGCTTGACCAGGAACCTCCCATACATCACACATTACATTATCTACAGGTGATGGGGAGAGGGAAACATCTCACGCACTGGTTTGCATCTTCACTCCGACAACACATGGAAACAGATCTCACCCGACTCCGACTTCACTGGGTAGGTCGTTTACAGATGGGAATGGTTGGCTGCTTGCGGTGGCCCGACCTGCATCCCCCGGAATCAACGATTTTGACAGATACAATTTTTTCTACTCCGTCAGGCCTACCTTACCTCTGCCCACATCAACAGATACTTCCTCCGCGTAGATGCGACTTGTCCCCGATGTCGACAATTAGATGTTGACCTAATACATATGCCGTGGGGGTGCCCAGTCCTGACTGACTATTGGAACATGGTGATGACTACTCTTGTGGGTTGCACCTCCCGCACCATTCCCCCGACCTGGGAATCTCTTGTGTTACACCTCTTCAGTAGAAACAAGAAATACAGAGCTGCCACGCGGTTTCTAGACCTCTGTCTCATAGAGGCCAAACTCTTGCTTACCAAGCAATGAAAATCCCCCCTGCTGCCACACCCTCTTGCCTGTGACAGATCCCTACTTAATTGGGCGAGGGCGGAAGGTGCAGCATTATGCAAAGAGGACCTGCTTGGCATTCGTATGTTCCCCCGGCACCTCAATGGGATGAGATGGTTTCTAAACCTTCGGGGCAGGCACAAATATGGGATCCCCAATTGTATCACAGAGGCTCATCGCTCAGGGTACCCCGCTCACTGATGTAAATGTGGAATAATACCAACACTCGGACAGTCACCGCCCCTGTGGCACGGATTCCTGCGACTACTGAAACGTAGAGGTGTCTGAGGCCCTCCAGCGAATTTGGATATGGCGTCAGGTCTTACGCGACTCTTCTCTGCCCTTCCTTCACTTTTGTTGTCCTCATTTCGTTGCACCCTATGTCCCAGGTTACGTTTGAACTGCACTGTTCCTACACTACTCGGATACTAGCTGATGTATAGATTTAGTAGCACTACTTTGTCCTTTTTTAGATATTGCCAGAGTCTTTGTTATAATTAATGCACCCTGAATTTGCACTGTTATGTTGTTCCTAGTCAAAGAGTATCTTGCTACTGCCAATTAATTTTTCTCCCCCCTTTTTCAACGTCTGTTACATGAGTGCTGCTCTGACTGCAAAAGGTTTTACTGACCAATGTGCAAAACAAACCAAAATGGTTAATAAAAATGATTTAAACAAAACAGAAGGAACAGCTAACAATAGGCCTCAAGAGCAATTAGAACATTTAGATTATGGGGCGTGGCTACGACACCGCACGAGATGGACGCCTGAGAAGCCTGCTCCGCCGCACCGGATCTTTGTGATAATCTTCGCCACATTTTTTCCACAGTCATATCCACCCACCC